>NC_053023.1:457554804-457839323 GCF_003073215.2 Triticum urartu | reverse complement strand
CAATACGGATGTTCAGATCTCCTACCATTGTAACCGACTCTATGTAACCCTAACCCTATCCGGTGTCTATATAAATCGGAGGGTTTTAGTCCGTAGAGTAACATACACATCAACAATCATACCATAGGCTAGCTTCTAGGGTTTAGCCTCTTTGATCTCGTGGTAGATCTACTCTTGTACTACCCATATCATCAATATTAATCAAGCAGGACGTAGGGTTTTACCTCCATCGAGAGGGCCCGAACCTGGGTAAAACTTCGTGTCCCTTGCCTCCTGTTACCATCCGGCCTAGACGCACAGTTCGGGACCCCCTACCCGAGATCTGCCGGTTTTGACACCGACATTGGTGCTTTCATTGAGAGTTCCTCTGTGCCGTCGCCGTCAGGCCCGATGGCTCCTACGATCATCAATGGCGATGCAGTCCAGGGTGAGACCTTCCTCCCCGGACAGATCTTCGTCTTTGACGGCTCCGCACTGCGGGCCAATTCACTTGGCCATCTAGAGCAGATCGAAAGCTACGCCCTTGGCCGTCAGGTCAGATTCGGAAGTTTAAACTACACGCCTGACATCCACGGGGACTTGATCTTCGACGAATTCGAACCACTGCTGAGCGTGCCGCACTGTCAGGACGAGCATGATCTAGCTCTGCCGCCAAACAGTGCCCTGGAGGCCGCACCCGCATCGGCTCCGACCCTTAGTTCGGAGCCAACCGCACCGATCGAGGATGGGCGGTTGGACGCCACCTCGGGGGCTGCGATCCAAACGGCGATTGAGCCGAACACCAGCCAAGTACTCTGTGAGGCTCGTGACTCCAAGGAGCCGGACCCCTCTCCAGACTCCGAACCCTCCGCGCCCCTGCCAGTCGAATCCGATTGGGCGCCGATCATTTAGTTCACTGCCGAGACATCTTTCAGCACTCGCCTTTTCAGCGATATCCTGAAGTCATTGAAGTCTCTCTCTTTATCAGGAGAGCCCTGGCCGGACTACGGTCAGCAAGGTTGGAGTACGGACGATGAAGAAATTCAAAGCCCACCCACCACCCACTTTGTAGCCACTATCGACGATTTAACTGACATGCTCGACTTTGACTCCGAAGACATCGACGGTACGGACGCCGATGAAGGGGACAACGAAGAACCAGCACCTGTTGGACCCTGGAACGCCACCGCGTCATATGGTATACACGGTGGACGCACCAAAAGATGACGACGAGGAGCGGAAGGATGCACCGAAGGATTGTTCCCTCGAAAAGCAGTCAAAGCGGCGACGCAAGCGCCGCCCCAAATCCCGCCTCGACAGAAATAACGATCACACAGACCCAGCGCTGGAGCAGGGCGAACCACTGCCGGACAACGGCAATCCAGATAATCAAACCGAACAAACAAATCCTATTAAGGATAATGGTCCGGACGACATAACGCCGGACAGGCACCCGGAGCAACAGAACGCCCGTAAAAGGCTTGTTACCACCGCGAGGAGCCTTAAAAAGTAGAAGCGAAGGCTCAAGGCCGCGCAAGACACACTCCAATTCAGATGGGGCAAAATACTCAACACTGCAGCAAGGTACGGCGACAATAGCCCCTCCAAGAGCTACCCAAAGCGGAAGCTGCTACCCGAATTCGATGAGGAGGCCGCAGACCCCCCACAACCAAATATCAAAGCAGCCACCTGGTCGGATAGACGACCCCTCTACCAACATAGAGCGGCATACAACGCCGCTCACAATACAACACACGACCCAGACGAGGGTTCGCACCCAAAGGACGGCGCAACAAGATCCATCTATGGACCACGCAAGCGCCCCCCAGCATACAATGCAACACAACAAATATCCGAACAACGCGGTACACCCAGCTATAGGGGTGCCACACACCCTCTATGTTTCACCGACGAGGTGCTGGACCATGAATTTCTAGAGGGATTCAAACCCGTAAACATAGAGGCATACGATGGAACAACAGACCCCGGGGTTTGGATTGAGGACTATATCCTTCATATCCATATGGCTCGAGGAGATGATCTCCACACCATCAAATATTTACCCCTCAAGCTCAAAGGGCCAGCTCGTCACTGGCTCAAAGGCCTCCCTGAAAGCTCCATTGGAAGTTGGAAAGAGCTCGAAGACACCTTTCGGGAAAATTTTCAAGGGACTTATGTCCGACCTTCGGATGCGGATGATCTGAGTCATATAACTCAGCAGCCCGGAGAGTCAGCCCGAAAGCTTTGGAATAGGTTTCTTACTAAAAAGAACCAGATTGTCGACTGTCCGGACGCCGAAGCCTTAGCGGCTTTCAAGCATAGCGTCCGTGACGAATGGCTCGCCAGACACCTCGGCCAAAATAAGCCAAGAACGATGGCCGCATTAACAAACCTCATGACCCGCTTTTGCGCGGGTGAGGACAGCTGGCTAGCCAGATGCAGCACCAGCGACCCCAGTACATCGGAAGTTAGAGATGGAAACGGGAAGTCACGACGCAACAGCAATAACAAACGCCGGAATAAAGAAGACAACACGAAGGGCACGACAGTAAATGCCGGATTCAAAAGCTCTCGGCCAGGTCAAAAGCCGCCCACTAAAGGCACCAGGGATGAACTGTCCAGCCTCAACAAAATTCTGGACCAAGTATGTCAGATCCACAGTACCCCGGGTAAACCTGCTAATCATACCCACAGAGAATGTTGGGTCTTCAAGCAGTCCGGCAAGCTCAACGCCGTACACAAGGGGGAGGACACACCAAGTGAAGACGAGGACGAGCCCCCCAAGCAAGACACGGGGGAACAAAAGAAATTCCCACCAGAAGTCAAAACAGTAAACGTACTACACATGATCAAGGGAAAAACAATGCGGCACCCCCAGGAAAATATACCCAAGTGCCTGTCACCTCGAAGTCCTGCCAATGGTCGTCTCAACCGATCACTTTCGACCATCGTGATTACTTAGCAAGTATCCGACACGCAGGATGGGCTGCCTTGGTATTAGACCCAGTAATTGGCGGATATCACTTCACACGAGTCTTGATGGACGGCGGCATCAGCCTAAACCTAATATACCAGGATACAATCCGCGGGATGGGGTTAGACCCAACACAAATTCGCCATAGCAATACTACCTTTAAAGGAGTAACGCCAGGCCCAGGGGATCGTTGTACGGGCTCCCTCCTACTACAAGTTATATTCGGCTCCCCCGATAACTTCCGTAGCGAGCATTTAACCTTCCACATCGCTCCGTTTCAAAGTGGCTATCAAGCACTGCTCGGGCGCGAAGCTTTCGCTCGCTTTAATGCAATACCACACTATGCCTCCCTCACACTCAAGATGCCCGGTCCACGCGGCATCATTTTAGTGCACGGAAATATCAAGCGATCTCTGCGCGCCGAAGAGAGTGAGGCTGCCTTGGCAGCCACACACTAAAGGCGCCCGGACTAGCCAAAGCGCCCCATAGGTCGTCAAGACCTCAGACACAACTAATCGAGTCCGGCGCCGCTACTTATACCAAATAAATGGTGACACCCCTATTTACAAGGGGCTCAACGCGCGCAGACATACGATCATCGTGCCACACCCGTTCAGGATTTGGCACAACGGAGACACAGGCGCAGGCGTGTAGCAGGGACCCGCTCCAAGGATTCTTTTTAGATTAAGACCCTGCGTAAACCTTTTTTACTGTCTCTTGTTGATACATATCCACCGTTGAGAAGGATGCTGACGTCTTGGCATGTGGCCACGCCAGACCAATGCACGTACATGGACATAAGGGGCTTCTTACGAAGGCCATTATTTAGGCCCGGTTTATACCACAAAGACCGAATACCTTAGGGAGTGTTCGGCATCGCGAGTTTGGCCCTATATGCATCAGCTCCGAATCATTGTCTTTGGTCAAATGTTGGGTTTGCCCGGCTCCTGTGTTTTGGTGCCTTACATGCCGCTTTACCGGCTAAGGTAGCACCAGGAGAACTGCTGTGATTGTGCCCTAGTTCATCCGGACGAGCACCTCAGTAGAGAAAGCCGAAAACTGACTGTCATGATCTAGCGCGAGACTAGTCAACCACTCGATGACCCATGGGAATGTTAGAATTCCCCTTCCTTAACGAAGGGCCGCTTTCCGTCCAGGCATATACGCACCCCGGGATCGGGAGAGTGCGGAGCCACCAGGGGCTATCTAGTAGCCCCACTGTCAAACTCCTATGGCTAAGTGAAAGTGTTAAAGCATTATAGTCCGGTTGCCTCGCTCGCTCCGCTATCACCTCCTTAATAGGACCAAGACGTTGGGTTAAGTGTGAACGCGTGTTTCTGCGAACACCTCCGCATTATATGCGTGGGGGTTGAAGCCGACGACTGCAATCTTTCAGGTTATACACATGTATACATAAACGGCCGCCCAGGAGGCATCACAATACTTTCAGGCAAAAGTATAAAAGTAGCCTTATGAAAATTTATAAAAGCATTTCGCTTACAATGAGATTACATGTCACTCAAACATAATATTTTTTGAGCACTGGGTCTCTATCAAACGAGCACCCTCAAGAACTTCCTCAAAGTAGTGCTCAGCAGCCCTTCGACCTATGGCCGAATCCTGCGCTGCAACAGTGGTAGCATCTATCTCTGCCCAATATGCTTTAGCATGGGCAAAGGCCATTCGTGCGCCTTCTATGCACGCCGACCTCTTCATCGCATTTATGCGTGGAACCACGTCAAGGAACTGCTGCACCAAGCTGAAATAGTTGCTCGGTTTTGACCTTTCTGGCCATAGCTGATCTACAACAGACCTCATGGAGAGTCCGGACAACCTATTTAGTTCGGCCCATTCGGCTAATTGGTCCGTCAATGAAAGCGGACGCTCGGGACAAAGAAATTGTTTCCAAAACAGCTGGTCTACTTCACGGTCCGTCTGACTCTGGAAGTACTTGGACGCATCGACAGCGCTCGCCGCCAAATCCATATACACATCTTCCGAACTCCACAGCCGATCCAAAGGGGCATACCGTGGATCTCCGAACTTCCTCTGCAGCATAAAGGATTTCCCGGCTACAATATCCCCGGCTTCCCGCAGCTCCTCCTTCTTTTCCCTCATTGCAGAGTGGAGGTCCTTTCCCGTTGCAGCAACCTTCTCAAGGTTCGATACCATCACCTGGTTTTCCTTTTCAAGAACCCGACAACGGTCGGTGGCGGCTTTTAATTCTATGGTCATCTTGGCCATCTTATCTCGGCTCTCGCCATGCGCGGCCTTCTCGGCTTGCAACTTTTCGGCCGCCTTCAAAGCAGCCACATTACCCAACCTCGCTTGTTCCTTGGCTCGGGCAAGTTCTACCCGCAAGGCTTCAACAGTGGCAGCTCCATCTGCAGTCACAACACATTAAAGATACTGGCATCATGCTGCTCTTCCTATGTGGCGTTTACCAGATAATGACACTTACCTTGCGCCTCATCAAGCCTTTTGTTAACAAGCTCGATGTCGGCGTCTGCCGCATCCAACTGCCATTCTAAATGGGCAAACTCGCGAGCCCGGGTAGCCACCGGAGCTTCCATCACCTGCACATAAAGGCAGTATGGTTATTACCTGGAAATATGATCCTCTGTTCGTCGTTGTTTCCGACGACGACCAGAGTCTCAGGGGCTACTATCTACACAAGGCACACCTAGTATGTGCAGGACTATCATACATTATTTTACGTACCTCAAAGCCTGTCAGTAGACTCATAAAAGCTTTATGCACTCCGCTTTCGGCGGACGAGATTCTCTCCATCACCGTATTCATCAGCACACGGTGTTCATCTGAGATGGCCGCTCGCCCCACCAACTCCCTCAGAACATCCGACCGCACACTAGACGGTGCCGTACTCGTTTGTCTGCTCTCTTCGGGAGCCGGACACTGAGAACTTCGAGGGTCGACGGGATTATCTTCTGGCCTCGCCGGACTCGGAGAGACCCTCCGCGACGACACTTCAGGGTCGCCCGCTTCCGGAGTGGAGGAGTCCGGAGGAGGCGTTTCGCTCTCCATCATCTCTGGAAGAAGATCCCCCGAAGACAAGCTCATTTGAGAGGGGCTAAGGCCCGAACTGCAAAGATACATGAATTGGTTATCTTCTCAGAAGAAAAGACGACATATCTGTACTATTAAGGTATTTTGGGTCACTTACGACTCGTGGGAGAATTGATCCCCCGCGGACTTTGTGCGGCAACCGCACCCCCCGGGGTAGGACCCTCTGTGCGAGACTTCTTCTCCCGTTTGGAAGCTTCGGCTTCCGAATCCCCAGACGCAATCCTTTTCCTCTTCTGGTCGACTTCCTTCATGGAGACGCTCGCTCCCTCGGCTAGAGCGGCCAGCGTTTGGGGCCCGCAACCGCCCGCATTTTCCTTCAAGGGCTCCGGGCAAGGTGCGGCCTGGAGCATCTTTTCCAATATCGGATTTTCCAAACCCTCAGGGAGGGGGGCCGAGCACCGAATCAACTTCGCCTTCGTTAGCCAGTCCTGGTCAAAAAGCGGACTCTCAGAAATAACTTCGCATCAAAGGAGAGGTAGTACGCTCGGTTGGAAGATGCCTTACCTGTTCGGCGGCGCGGTTGCTACTCAGGCCCGCGTCCTCGGTGATTTCCGGACACTCCACTTGAGGTCCAAAGAACGACTTGTACATCTCCTCGTGCGTCAGGCCGAGGAAATTTTGAATAGCACGCGGTCCCTCGGGATTAAACTCCCACAAGCGAAGAGGCCGGCGTTTGCAAGGCTGGACTTGGCGAACCAGCATAACTTGTGCTACCGCAACCAAACTGAAATCTCCATTAAAGAGATCTTGAATGCGGCTTTGCAGTATAGGCACGTCCTTGGCCGGACCCCAGCTCAATCCTCTGCTAATCCATGACATCAGTTGTGGTGGAGGGCCCGGGCGGAAGACAGGGGCGGCCGCCCACTTGGCACTTCTAGGAGCCGTGATGTAGAACCACTCCTGTTGCCACAATTCAGACACCTCTGGAATGGAACCTTTGGGCCATGCAGCTCCCGTCATCTTGCGTATTGAGGCACCTCCACACTCCGCATGTCGCCCCTCGATCATCTTCGGTTTTACTTCAAAGGTCTTGAGCCATAGGCCAAAGTGAGGGGTAACCCGGAGGAAGGCCTCGCACACAACAATAAATGTCGTGATATGAAGAAAGGAGTCCGGAGCTAGATCATGGAAATCTAGCCCGTAGTAAAACATCAAGCCCCTGACAAAAGGATCCAATGCAAGGCCTAGACCTCGGAGGAAGTGGGAGACGAACACGACGCTCTCGTTGGGTTCAGGGGAGGGGACGGCCTGCCCCGGGGAGGCAGCCGATGCAGAATCTCGGCGGTTAGATATCTGGCCTCTCTCAAATTTTTGACGTCTTCTTCCGTGACGGAAGAAGGCACCCATCGGCCTTGAAGGCTAGATCCGGACATGACTAAAGGTTCGAAGCACCTGACCTGAACTTTGGGCGTTTGAGCTTGAGGTAGGGGAAGGATTCGATTGAGCATGGGAAAAAATAAAAGGCCTCGTCCCTTTATAAAGAGGGTGGATATCGAGCGTCCTCCCCGTGTCAGTTTGGACTTGCCTATGATCTAGGAGTCCTAGAAGCGGTTGGGTTACCCATGCCCGTATTGATGAGAATCCCGGAATAAGGGGACACAATCTCTGCCTTAACAAGACGTGCCAAGGAAACCGCCTCGCATAACGTGCTAAGATGGGACAGTAAAATGGTTCGAATAAAAGCTTGGCCATGATGTGATGTCACACTACGGAGTACGTCAGCAGATTAGATTTGTGTAAATATTATTCTCTCTATGGCAATACGTGGAAACTTATTTTGCAGAGCCGGACACTATCTTTGTGTTCAAAATCTTCTATGAAGTACTTGGAGGAGGAACCCGCCTTGCAATGCCGAAGACAATCTGCGCGCCGGACTCGTCGTCATTGAAGCCTGGTTCAGGGGCTACTGAGGGAGTCCTGGATTACGGGGTGTTCGAATAGCCAGACTATACCTTCAGCCGGACTCCTGGACTATGAAGATACAAGATTGAAGACTCCGTCCCGTGTTCGGAAGGGACTTTCCTTGGCGTGGAAGGCAAGCTTGGCGATACGGATGTTCAGATCTCCTACCATTGTAACCGACTCTATGTAACCCTAACCCTATCCGGTGTCTATACAAACCGGAGGGTTTTAGTCCGTAGAATAACATACACATCAACAATCATACCATAGGCTAGCTTCTAGGGTTTAGCCTCTCTGATCTTGTGGTAGATCTACTCTTGTACTACCCATATCATCAATATTAATCAAGCAGGACGTAGGGTTTTACCTCCATCGAGAGGGCCCGAACCTGGGTAAAACTTTGTGTCCCTTGCCTCCTGTTACCATCCGGCCTAGATGCACAGTTCGGGACCCCCTACCCGAGATCCGCCGGTTTTGACATCGACAGGGCCCGAACCTGGGTAAAACATCATGTTCCCTGCCTCCTGTTACCATCCGCCTTAGACGCACAGTTCAAGACTCCCTACCCGAGATCTGCCGGTTTTGACACCGACAGTGTCCCAACTTAGCCCACCACAAGCTCTCATGGTCAACGAAGGATATTCCTTCTCCCGGGAAGACCCGATCAGTCTCGGAATCCCGGTTACAAGACATTTAGACAATGGTAAAACAAGACCAGCAAGACCACCCACTGTGCCGACAAATCCCGATAGGAGCTGCACATATCTCATTCTTAGGGCACACTGGATAAGCTAAGCGTACATGTACCAACATAACCCAAGTTGCGAAGGGACAGTCCCGCACGGTGCTCTAGTTTGGACCAACACTCAGAGGAGCACTGGCCCGGGGGTTTAAAATAAAGATGACCCTCGAGTCTGCAGAATCCAAGGGAAAAAGGCTTAGGTGGAAAATGTTAAAACCAAGGTTGGGCCTTGCTGGAGGAGTTTTATTCAAAGCGAACTATCAAGGGGTTCCCATAACACCCAACCGCGTAAGGAACGCAAAATCAAGGAACATAAAACCGGTATGACAACAACTAAGGCGGCAAGAGTGGAACAAAACACCAGGCATAAGGCCGAGCCTTCCACCCTTTACCAAGTATATAGATGCATTAATTAAAATAAGAGATATTGTGATATCCAAACATATCCATGTTCCAACATGGAACAAACTTCAGCTTCACCTGCAACTAGCAACGCTATAAGAGGGGCTAAGCAAAAGCGGTAACATAGCCAAACAACAGTTTTCTAGGACAAGGTGGGTTAGAGGTTTGACATGGAAAAATGGGAGGCATGATATAGCAAGTGGTAGGTATCGCGGCATAGGCATAGCAATAGAGCGAGCAACTAGCAAGCAAAGATAGAAGTGATTTCGAGGGTATGATCATCTTGCCTGAAATCCCGCAAGGAAGAAGAACGAGTCCATGAAGAAGACAAACAGACGTAGTCGAATGGATCCTCACAACTCCGGAACAAAAACGAAGCTAACGAGAGAAGCAACCTGGAAAGAAGCAAGAAACATAGTAAACAACCATCACATAAACATGGCATGATGCACAACCAAGGATGATGCACAACCAAGGATGATGCACAACCAAGGATGATGCATGTCCAGTTTAAATATGCATGGCATGGCAAAGTGCACAAACAGAACTACAAGTTAAGTGGAGCTCAATATGCAACGAGTTGCATATTGATGAAACACCACAACAATTATTTAGTTCTCTCTCGTTTATGTACCCAACAATATTAAATGTTAAAAAACATGGCAAGGGTGAAGCATATGAAAACTACCTATCTAAGCAATTTAAATGGGGTCGGAAACATCAACCAACAATTCCGGTAAATCCCCATATGCATTTAGCAATTTAAAGCAAACAACAATTTACACATTTTAAATGTTATTATCATGATGCAGATGACATGTGCAAGTTTATGCAAGTTTTATGGAAATGTTGACATGATAAGATATGAGGCATTTGTCGCCATGGCGGAAGGAAAAGGGGTGCCACGGCGGTGAAACAGAAATGTTACCACGCCAACATTCCAGTGATCCGGCAACTCAATTGAGATGCTGGTGCAAAGGAACAACTGTGGGTGCGCGAAACGTGCAAGAGTGACGGGGAGTGATCCCAGATACCGGGTGTCCCACATGTCGATGGCATGGCTTACGGTGAACGTGCAAGGAACAAAACGGACACGATGCAAACATAGGGTGCATATCATAGATCACACACATTCATCCATAGTCGGTCGTTCTTGGCGGTATACCTTCGGAGCGTGCAAACGGGACGGTTCTCGTTCGGTGCAAAGTAGAAGAAGTAGATGTTGTCGGGACGGCAGTGAAAGTAGCGGTTCTCGCGGGTCGTAGAGGAAGTAGTTGTATTCGCGAACTTCTTGGGTCCACGGCGACGGTAGTGGTACATGTTTATCGTTGCATGAGTTTTCATAGATGTTCGGGTCAACGAGGGGGTACTTGGCGCAACATAGGTCTCCGGGGTCGTCGGGTACACGTTCACATAGTAGTCGTACATGTCTATCGGATCATGGGTTCTGACAAAACCCTTGAGGTTCGAACACTGGGGTGCGCACGAAGGTTTTCTCCCTGTCGATCCACGCCCTAGCTCTCTAAGATCTCGTGGACGAACTAGACGAACTCATGCTACCTCTTGAGCACTGCGTTGGTTTTCCCCGAAGAGGAAGGGATGATGCAGCAAAGTAGCGTAAGTATTTCCCTCAGTTTTTGAGAACCAATGTATCAATCCAGTAGGAGGCTACGCGCCAGTCCCTCGTACCTGCACAAAACAAATAAATCCTCGCAACCAACGCGATAAGGGGTTGTCAATCCCTACACGGCCACTTACGAGAGTGAGATATGATAGATATGATAAGATAATACTTTTGGTATTTTTGTGATAAAGATGCAAAGTGAAATAAAAGCAAAGTAAAAGCAAAGGAAATAACTAAGTATTGGGAGATTAATATGATGAAGATAGACCCGGGGGCCATAGGTTTCACTAGTGGCTTCTCTTGAGAGCATAAGTATTCTACGGTGGGTGAACAAATTACTGTTGAGCAATTGACAGAATTGAGCATAGTTATGAGAATATCTAGGTATGATCATGTATATAGGCATCACGTCCAAGACAAGTAGACCGACTCCTGCCTGCATCTACTACTATTACTCCACTCATCTACCGCTATCCAGCATGCATCTAGAGTATTAAGTTAATGAAAACAGAGTAACGCCTTAAGCAAGATGACATGATGTAGAGGGATAAACTCATGCAATATGATGAAACCCCATCTTGTTATCCTCGATGGCAACAATACAATACGTGCCTTGCTGCCCCTACTGTCACTGGGAAAGGACACCGCAATATTGAACCCAAAGCTAAGCGCTTCTCCCATTGCAAGAAAGATCAATCTAGTAGGCCAAACCAAACTGATAATTCGAAGAGACTTGCAAAGATAACCAATCATACATAAAAGAATTCAGAGAAGATTCAAATATTGTTCATAGATAGACTTGATCATAAACCCACAATTCATCGGTCTCAACAAACACACCGCAAAAAGAAGATTACATCGAATAGTTCTCCACTCGAGAGGGGGAGAACATTGTATTGAGATCCAAAAAGAGAGAAGAAGCCATCTAGCTACTAACTATGGACCCGTAGGTCTGTGGTGTACTACTCACACTTCATTGGAGGGGCTATGGTGTTGATGTAGAAGCCCTCCGTGATCGATGCCCCCTCCGGCGGAGCTCCGGAACAGGCCCCATGATGGGATCTCGTGGATACAGAAAGTTAAGGCGGTGGAATTAGGGTTTTGGCTCCGTATCTGATCGTTTGGGGGTACGCAGGTATATATAGGAGGAAGGAGTACGTCGGTGGAGCAACAGGGGGCCCACGAGGGTGGAGGGTGCGCCTGGGGGGGGGTAGGCGCGCCCCCTACCTCGTGGCCTCCTCTTTTGTGTCTTGATGTAGGGCCCAAGTCTCCTGGGTCTTGTTCGTTGAGAAAATCACGTTCCCGAAGGTTTCATTCTGTTTGGACTCCGTTTGATATTCCTTTTCTTCGAAACCCTAAAACAGGCAAAAAACAACAATTCTGGGCTGGGCCTCTGGTTAATAGGTTAGTCCAAAAAATAATATAAAAGTGGATAATAAAGCCCAATAATGTCCAAAACAGTAGATAATATAGCATGTATCAATCAAAAATTATAGATATGTTGGAGACGTATCAAGCATCCCCAAGCTTAATTCCTGCTCGTCCTCGAGTAGGTAAATGATAAAAACAGAATTTTTGATGCGGAGTGCTACTTGGCATAATTTTAATATAATTCTTCTTAATTGTGGTATGAATATTTAGATCCGAAAGATTCAAGACAAAAGTTCATATTGACATAAAAATAATAATACTTCAAGCATACTAACTAAGCAATTATGTCTTCTCAAAATAACATGGCCAAAGAAAGTTCATCCCTTCAAAATCATATAGTTTAGTCATGCTCCATTTTCGTCACACAAGAATGCTCTCATCATGCACAACCCCGATGACAAGCCAAGCAATTGTTTCAGACTTTAGTAATCTCAAACCTATAAACTTTCACGCAATATATGAGCACGAGCCATGGACATAGCACTATGGGTAGAATAGAATATAATGAGGGGGGTTATGTGGAGAAGACAAAAAGGAGAAAGTCTCACATCAACGAGGCTAATCAATGGGCTATGGAGATGCCCAACGGTTGATGTTAATGCAAGGAGTAGGGATTGCCATGCAACGGATGCACTAGAGCTATAAATGTATGAAAGCTCAACAAAAGAAACTAAGTGGGTGTGCATCCAACTTGCTTGCTCACGAAGACCTAGGGCACTTGAGGAGGCCCATTGTTGGAATATACAAGCCAAGTTCTATAATGAAAATTCCCACTAGTATATGAAAGTGACAAAACAAGAGACTCTCTATCATGAAGATTATGGTGCTACTTTGAAGCACAAGTGTGGCAAAGGATAGTAACATTGTCCCTTCTCTCTTTTTCTCTCATTTTTTGGGCCTTTTCTTTTTTATGGCCTTTATCTTTTTTTGTGCCTTCTTTTTTTATGATTCCTCACTTGGGACAATGCTCTAGAAAATGATGACCATCACACTTCTATTTATTTACAACTCAATGATTACAACTCGATACTAGAACAAAAGATGACTCTATATGAATGCCTCCGGCGGTGTACCAGGATATGCAATGGACCAAGAGTGACATGTATGAAAGAATTATGAACTGTGGCTTTGCCACAAATACTATGTCAACTACATGATCATGCTAAGCAATATGACAATAATGAATGTGTCATGATAAACGGAATGGTGGAAAGTTGCATGGCAATATATCTCGGAATGGCTATGGAAATGCCATAATAGGTAGGTATGGTGGCTGTTTTGAGGAAGATATAATGAGGTTGATGTGTGAAAGAGTGTATCATATCAATGGGTTTGGATGCACCGACGAAGTTTGCGCCAACTCTCAATGTGAGAAAGGGCAATGCACGGTACCGAAGAGGCTAGCAAGGATGGAAGGGTGAGAGTGCGTATAATCCATGGACTCAAAATGTACAAGTCATCAAAAACTCGGCACTACGCGCATGCTCCTAGGGGGATAGATTGGTAGGAAAAGACCATCGCTCGTCCCCGACCGCCACTCATAAGGAGGACAATCAAATAACACCTCATGTTTCAAATTTGTTACATATCGTTTACCATACGTGCATGCTACGGGACTTGCAAACTTCAACACAAGCATTTCTCAATTTCACAACTACTCAACTAGCACGACTTTGATATTATTACCTCCATATCTCAAAACAATCATCAAGCATCAAACTTCTATTAGTATTCAAAACACTCATAAGAAAATTTTACTAATCTTGAATACCTAGGATATTAGGATTTTAAGCAAATTACCATGATATTTAAGACTCTCAAAATGATCTAAGTGAAGCATGAGAGATCAATAGTTTCTATAAAACAAATCCACCACCGTGCTCTAAAAGATATAAGTGAAGTACTAGAGCAAAACTATATAACTCAAAAGATATAAGCGAAGCACATAGAGTATTCTAGCAAATTCCAAATCATGTATGGCTCTCTCAAAAGGTGTGTACAGCAAGTATTATTGTGGTAAACTAAAAATTAAATACTCAAATCATACAAGACGCTCCAAGCAAAACACATATCATGTGGCGAATAAAAATATAGCTCCAAGTAAAGTTACCGATAGAAGTAGACGAAAGAGGGGATGCCTTCCGGGGCATCCCCAAGCTTTGGCTTTTAGGTGTCCTTATAATATCTTGGGGGTTCCATGGGCATCCCCAAGCTTAGTCTCTTGCCACTCCTTGTTCCATAATCCATCAAATCTTTACCCAAAACTTGAAAACTTCACAACACAAAACTCAAAGTAGAAAATCTCGTGAGCTCCGTTAGAAAAAGAAAACAAAAGACCACTTCAAGGTACTGTAATGAACTCATTATTTATTTATATTAGTGTTTAACCTACTGTATTCCAACTTATCTATGGTTTATGAACTATTTTACTAGCCATAGATTCATCAAAATAAGCAAACAACACACGAAAAATAGAATCTGTCAAAAACAGAACAGTCTGTAGTAATCTGTAGCTAGCGCAATATATGGAACCCCAATAATTCTAAAATAAATTGATGGACGTGAGGAATGTATCTATTAATCATCTTCAAAAATAATTAACTAAATAGCACTTTCCAAATAAAAATGGCAGCAGTTCTCGTGAGCGCTATAGTTTCTGTTTTTTACAGTAAGTTTAACAAGACTTTCCCCAAGTCTTCCCAACGGTTCTACTTGGCACAAACACTAATTAAACACAAAAATACACAAACAAAACACAGGCTAGATAAATTATTTATTACTAAAAATGAGCAAAAAGCAAGGAATAAAAATAAAATTGGGTTGCCTCCCAACAAGCGCTATCGTTTAACGCCCCTAGCTAGGCATAATATTTCAATGACGCTCACTTGAAAGACAAGAATTGAAGCACAAAGAGAGCATCATAAAACACGTGAAAAACACATCTAAGTCTGACATACTTCCTATGCATAGGCATCTTATAGGCAAACAAATTATCAAGGCAAGCAAAAACTAGCATATGCAAGGAAGCGGAAAGAAACAATAACAATCTCAACATAACGAGAGATAATTTAGTAACATGAAAATTTCTACCACCATATTTTCCTCTCTCATAATAATTACATGTAGGATCATAAGAAAATTCAACAAAATAACTATCACATAAAACATGATCTACATGCATGCAAAGTTGACACTCTTCCAAAATAGTGGGATTAACATTAACTAAAGTCATGACCTCTCCAAACCCACTTTTATCAAAAAATTCATAAGATTGAACATTCTCCAAATATGTGGGATCTAAAGTTGACACTCTTCCAAACCCACTTTCAATAATATTGCAAACACTATTATCAATCTCATATTCATCATGGGGCTTAAATAAATTTTCAAGATCAAAAGAAGAATCACCCCAATCATGATCATTGCAACAAATAGTAGTCCTAGCAAAACTAGCATCCCCAAGCTTAGGGTTTTGCATATCATTAACACAATTGACATTAAAGGCATTTATAATAACATCATTGCAATCATGCTTTTCATCGAAGGAACTATTAAGTATGGGTGCAATAACAACGATCTCATGTTTATCATAAGGAACTATAGCACATTCATCTTCATAAATATTGGCATCATGGCCACAAGAATAGCAAGCATCATGTTCATCAAGGGATATTTCAATCAAATCATCGGAATCATAATTATCTATAGATTCATGCATATCATTATTTTCTTTCGAAGAAACGGTCATTCTTCCAATAAATTCTTTGACATAGACATTGTGAGAATAGTTTTCACAGCAATATTTAAGTATGTCAAAATTTTCAGATTCGTAGAGAGTAATATCATATTTTTCAATCAAAGAAGCAACTTCATAAGCACCCTTAAAAGCAATAAATTCTTCAATTCGTTCAATATCGTAATAACTATAAACACCTTTTGCATAAGAAGATAAGATTTCAATATCATTAAACTCACATAGGTAGGGGAGGTGTTTTTTAGGGTTCTTAGAGCAACAAGTAAAATCACAAATTTCACAAAGATTCCAAGCATAGCACAACAATCTATTTATTTGATTCCATAAGAGTCTCCCTTTTTCAGACAAATGGTGACGCACAAAATGAGCATGCTCATCTAAAGATTTCCCATCAACTAGGCTAGTTGGGGTTTCAGCACGAGCACATAAGGATCGAAGATGATCTAAGTAGAACACTTTAAGTGGATCCATATCAATAGATTTTTAGCAAGCAAAGATGCAAGCAAATAGAAGGCACATGGAAACACAAACAAGGATACATACGGGAAGAAGGCAAATAGAGAAAGAGAGGGAGGATAGAGAGAGAGAGAGAGAGGGCGAATAAAACGGCAAGGGTGAAGTGGGGGAGAGGAAAATGAGAGGCAAATGGCAAATAATGTAATGCGGGAGATAAGGGTATGTGATGGGTACTTGGTATATTGACTTTTGCGTAGACCTCCCCAGCAACGGCGCCAGAAATCCTTCTTGCTACCTCTTGAGCACTGCGTTGGTTTTCCCCGAGGAGGAAGGGATGATGCAGCAAAGTAGCGTAAGTATTTCCCTCAGTTTTTGAGAACCAATGTATCAATCCAGTAGGAGGCTACACGCCAGTCCCTCGTACCTGCACAAAACAAATAAATCCTCGCAACCAACGCGATAAGGGGTTGTCAATCCCTACACGTCCACTTACGAGAGTGAGATCTGATAGATATGATAAGATAATATTTTTGGTATTTTTGTGATAAAGATGCAAAGTAAAATAAAAGCAAAGGAAATAACTAAGTATTGGGAGATTAATATGATGAAGATAGACCCTGGGCCATAGGTTTCACTAGTGGCTTCTCTCGAGAGCATAAGTATTCTATGGTGGGTGAACAAATTACTGTTGAGCAATTGCCAGAATTGAGCATAGTTATGAGAATATCTAGGTATGATCATGTATATAGGCATCACGTCCAAGACAAGTAGACCGACTCCTGCCTGCATCTACTACTATTACTCCACTCATCGACCGCTATCCAGCATGCATCTAGAGTATTAAGTTAATGAAAATAGAGTAACACCTTAAGCAAGATGACATGATGTAGAGGGATAAACTCATGCAATATGATGAAAACCCCATCTTGTTATCCTAGATGGCAACAATACAATACGTGCCTTGCTGCCCCTACTGTCACTGGGAAAGGACACCGCAAGATTGAACCCAAAGCTAAGAACTTCTCCCATTGCAAGAAAGATCAATCTAGTAGGCCAAACCAAACTGATAATTCGAAGAGACTTGCAAAGATAACCAATCATACATAAAAGAATTCAGAGAAGATTCAAATATTGTTCATAGATAGACTTGATCATAAACCCACAATTCATCGTTCTCAACAAACACACCACAAAAATAAGATTACATCGAATAATTCTCCACAAGAGAGGGGGATAACATTGTATTGAGATCCAAAAAGAGAGAAGAAGCCATCTAGCTACTAACTATGGACCCGTAGGTCTGAGGTCAACTACTCACACTTCATCGGAGGGGCTATGGTGTTGATGTAGAAGCCCTCCGTGATTGTTGCCCCCTCCGGTGGAGCTCCGGAATAGGCCCCAAGATGGGATCTCTTGGATACGGAAAGTTACGGCGGTGGAATTAGGGTTTTGGCTCTGTATCTGATCATTTGGGGGTACATAGGTATATATAGGAGGAAGGAGTACGTCGGTGGAGCAACAGGGGGCCCACGAGGGTGGAGGGTGCGCCTGGGGGGGGGTAGGCGCGCCCCCTACCTCGTGGCCTCCTCTTTTGTGTCTTGATGTAGGGTCCAAGTCTCCTGGGTCTTGTTCGTTGAGAAAATCATGTTCCCGATGGTTTCATTCCGTTTGGACTCCGTTTGATATTCCTTGTCTTTGAAACCCTAAAACAGGCAAAAACCATCAATTCTGGGCTGGGCCTCCGGTTAATAGGTTAGTCCCAAAAATAATATAAAAGTGGATAATAAAGCCCAATAATGTCCAAAACAGTAGATAATATAGCATGGAGCAATCAAAAATTATAGACACGTTGGAGACGTATCAACTCACAAGACAGATGCAAGATTTATACTGCTTCGGGCCACCGTTGTGGTGTAATACCCTACTCCTGTGTGGTGGTGGTGGATTGCCTCTTGGGCTGATGATGAACAGTACAATGGGAAGAACAACCTCCTGAGGTTGAGGTGCTCTTGTGCACTCTTTTCGTTGTTGGTTGGTGATGAGGTCGATCCCCCGTCTGTGGTGGCTAGTTCTACTTATATAGGACCTGGTCCTCTTCCCAAATATTGAGCGGGAAGGGAGCTAACAATGGCCAATTTGAAAGGGGACAGCTAGTAAAGCTTATCCTGACAAAAGCGGTCTTCGCCTGCCAAAGACTCTGGTGGTGACGCCGTCCTGGGCTCCATGGTGACCTCCATCTTGTCGTCCTTCTGGTCTTGGTCTCGTTGCACCAATATGGAAACCTTTGCTTGATGCCTCGGTACTCCGCGCCTACGCTTGCCCCCTTGGCACCAAAGAGGAAGCGAGGACACTCCGCGCGCTGGCGCTCGCCTGGCCTTGATCGTCATGGCTCATGTCACGAGGACCTTGCGAGGTTTGCCTTGCCTTGATCTCTCCGCCCCTCGCAAGCCTGCCTGGCGAGGCCGCTCCCGAGGAGGTCTTGCATCGTCCGCCTCGTGAGGCTTGGCCCCTCGCGAGGGTCTTGAATGCCTTGTCGATGAAGATGGGCCGTACAAACCCGCCAGCCCAGCCACGCCATGGGCCGCAGGCAGGCAAGTCTGGGGACCCCCATTCCCAGAATGCCGACTGTAGCCCCCAGGCCCAAGGCGCACTCGGGCTTGGCTTCAAGGCGAAGCCAAAAGGTCAAGCACGGAGCATCGCGGGCCCAAAAGCCTGCGGCCTCGGTTGACGCGTGGCGGTTGATTGGACGTGGGCGTCTCCGCTTCCCCACGTTGCCTCGGCAACTGCCCGACTTGACAAGTCCCTGCGACATGCAAGGAAAACCATCATTACCTGTGATCGTGGGGGGTGCTGGTTGGCCTTCTCCTGCTATAAATGAGGAAGGGGCCGGAGCCCCCGTCCCCCACTTCTTCCCATTTAGACTACTTCTTCTTCCTCTGCTCCACCACCGACTCCAATGGTGCCGTCGAAGAGGTTCTCCACCGCAGAGAAAGGAAAGGCCCCTCGCGAGGGGCCCGGCTCCCCGGTGCCCAAGCAGGGATGTGACCGTCCCCGCAAGCACACCACGACTCCTGCCGTGGCCTCCCGCTCCTGGGGTGGCGCCGTTGCGCATGGTGGGGGTCGCTCCAGTCGTGGCAGCCCCGTCGATGAGGTGAGACGTGCCATGGTTGTGCGGCCTCCCCGGCCATGCTTCCACTCGGCAGAGGTGCCGCCGGAGTTTGTTGTCTGGTCGGAGGATCCGGCCGGTAACTGGCTTCAGCTTCCGCGCTTCTTCGTCGACGAGCTGCCGGCCTCTGGTCCAGGCGGGCTCTGGCTGCAGGCGGACGGCTGCTGCAGCAGGGCTTCCTGGGTCGCGGTTGAAGTCTCCGTCGGGGGCAACATAGCTTTGGCCCGCGGTTGGTAGATGTTTGCCCGCGCGCGCGGCCTGGGCAGGCGGTGCACCCTCCATTTCAAGTATGACAGTGATGCGACCCTCTACGTGAGGGTGTTTGGGGAAGATGGTCGCCGCGCCGGGTGCTGCCCCGAGACGAACGACGGCGAGGAGGTGCTCGGTCTTGGCGACGGCTGCGACGAGGGCAAGCCCACCAACCGCGCCTCGTCCAGCTACGGTGGCTCTTCTCTTGGCGAAAGCTCCAGCAGAGGCGGCTACGACCAGCTGCCACGCCGCCGCGCTCGCTTCGAAGGTGGTAGCGGGTCGTCTCGTCGCCGTGCCTCCGTGAAGCGCCAGGAGGGATCCGGACTAAGCTCAGGACGTCACTGGAGGCTTGCCCCCGCGGTTCACTGCAACACCGCTTTTGTTTTGTTCCTCTTTTCCTTCCTGCATCAAAATGAAACCAGTATGGGCCCGGAGGGGTGTGTATCGAACTGTGATCTATCGATCATTACACTATGCTTGTTATTTCTGTGCTGTGTCGTTATTTTGTGCAGAGATAACTTAGCCTGGCGTGTTCGGGGCAGCCTCTTCTTCACGAGGCACTTGTTTCCTCGTACCCGTCTTGGCTTAGTGGTTGCTCAGGAACTACAAAAAATTTGTTAGGAAGCTCGCTAGGAGACTTATTGTTCACCTGAGCTTTGACCCAGCACTTCATATCGCGGTACCTGAGGGGCACGGATTAGGAGAGATGTGCCGGTTGGTGGGCTCGAACGAGGGTGCCTCGCAAGAAAGCAGATCGAAGGCAGAGAGAAGGACCAACACAGGAGGAAGAAACCCTCACGAAGGCGCCTGCCTAGCCCCCTCACGAGGTATGCGAGAGAGAGAACACAAGTGAACTGGATTCGGAAAAGGCGGCAAAAGGCGACGGAACCAAATCAACAAGGAACACCAAAAGCAAACTTCGATTAAGAGAAGGCAAGCCAACTACGGAAAGCAAATCAAAAGCCGCGTCCGGCACCTAGTCTAGTCTTCAAGTCTTCTCACCAGCGCGGAGCTAAGTGCTCCCACTAGGCGTGGGAGGGAGCCCCCGAGGCCCGAGGGCGGCACTCCTGAGACTCTGGGGCGTGTACAGCCCCACTCATTATTACGTGAGAGTGTCACGGGTGGCGATTCTTCACAGGCACCGGGCCTTCTTCACAGGAACTGGGCCTTGCTTCACAGGCACTGGGCCCTGCTTCACAGACACTAGGCCTTGCTTCACAGGCACCGGGCCTTGCTTCATGGGTAGAACTTCCGGAGGTGTTGGATGTTCCAGGCATTCTGGATGGGCACCCCGTCCTGCATTTCCAGGCGCGCGGTGCCAGGCCTGGAGATATGGACGACCCTGAACGGGCCCTCCCACATGGGCGAGGGCTTGTACAACCCTTCCCTGGAGAGGACCCGCCTTAGGACGAGGTCGCCTGCCTCGAGCATCCTGGAGCGGATGCTACGGCAGTGGTACCGCCGCCGCGCCTGCTGGTACCTTGCCTCCCTCAGTGCGGCTTCACGGTGTCGTTCCTCCCCCAGTATGAGGTCCATCACCCACATGGCGTCCTGCCGCGTTTCATCAAACGCCAGGAACCGTGCGGAGCGATGCTTGACCTCGTGAGGGAGGACCACTTTGGCTCCGTAGACAAGGAAGAATGGGGTCTCGCCCGTCAGCTTAGTGGCAATGGTGCGGATGGACCACAACACGGACTGGAGCTCGTCCTGCCAGCCCCTGCCACAGGCCTCGAGCTTCTTCTTGAAGGTCCTGGTCTTGAGGCCTCTCAGGACCTCCGCGTTGGCGCATTCAGCCTGGGTATTGCTCCTGGGGTGCGCCACCGAAGCATAGCAGATCTGTGTTCCAAGATTAGCAAAGTATGTTTTGAAGAGGTTACTGGTGAACTGCGAGCCATTGTCGGTGATGATGCGGTTGGGGACCCCGAAATGGCTCACGAGGTCCTTGATGAACTTAACCGCGGAACTAGGTGGGATGGTGTCGACGGCTTCCACTTCTGCCCGCTTGGTGAACTTGTCAATGGCGACGTAGAGGTAGCGGTAGCCCCCTGGCGCTCGAGGGAATGGGCCCAAGATATCCAGCCCCCAGACTGCGAACGACCATGTGAGCGGTATAGTCTGGAGGCCCTGAGCTGGCTGATGGATCTGCTTGGCGTGGAACTGGCAAGCTTCGCAGGACTTCACCAGCTCAGTTGTGTTGTTGAGCGCCGTGGGCCAGTAGAATCCACTGTGGAACACCTTGCCGCCGAGAGTCCGTGATGACGAGCGGTGTCCACAGTCCCCGCCGTGTATGTCAATTAGCAACTCCTTCCCCTGGTCCCTGGAAATGCAACGCAACGAAACATCATTTGGTCACTTCCTGTACAACTCACCGTCCTGGATGCAGTATGCCGTGGCTTGCCGGGCCACGCGCTTTGCGTCTTCTTCCTTCTCCGGTAGCGCCCCTTGCATAAGATATTTCTTGAATTCCCTGGTCCAACATCCCTCTTGAGGCTCGAGCGCCAAGAGCAAGCGAGCTCCCGAGGTTGGGCCACAAGCTGGGGCTCCTGTGGCAGGTGATTGTGGGAGCTCCTCCTGAGGCTGCGTCGTGCTTGCAAGTGGTGGCATCACCGATGGCTTGAAGAGCCGCTCCTCAAAGACGCCAGGCTCTTGGGGCTGCCGCTTGGATGCCCTCCTGGCGATGTCGTCAGCTTCCTTGTTGGTGCCTCGGGGCACATGCTGCACCTCCTAGCCTAGGAACTGCTTTTCCATCTTACATACTTCTGCGAGGTACGCCTCCATGTGCTCGTCCTTTGGCTCGTACACTTTGTTGGAGAAGTTGACGAGGAGCTGTGAGTCGCCCCTAACGGTGAGGCGCTTCACCCCTAGAGATGTCGCAGCCTTCAGGCCAGCTATGAGGCCTTCGTATTCTGTGATGTTGTTGGAGACCGTCTCGCCCTGCTAGAAGCAGAGCTGCACAGCATAGTAGAGCTTGTCCTATGTGGGTGAGATGAGTACTGCTCCAGCCCCCGCGCCCTGGTGCGCGAATGCACCATTGAAATACATGACCCATCCGTCTGGTGCCTCGCTTCCTGGCGAGATGGACCGGTGAAGGAAATATGCCCTAGAGGCAATAATAAAGTTATTATTTATTTCCTTATATCATGATAAATGTTTATTATTCATGCTAGAATTGTATTAAACAGAAACATAATACATGTGTGAATACATAGACATACAGAGTGTCACTAGTATGCCTCTACTTGACTAGCTCGTTAATCAAAGATGGTTATGTTTCCTAACCATGGACAAAGAGTTGTTATTTGATTAACGGGATCACATCATTAGGTGAATGATCTGATTGACATGACCCATTCCATTAGCTTAGCACCCGATCGTTTAGTATGTTGCTATTGCTTTCTTCATGACTTATACATGTTCCTATGACTATGAGATTATGCAACTCCCGTTTGCCGGAGGAACACTTTGTGTGCTACCAAACGTCACAAACGTAACTGGGTGATTATAAAGGAGCTCTACAAGTGTCTCCAAAGGTACATGTTGGGTTGGCGTATTTCGAGATTAGGATTTGTCACTCCGATTGTTGGAGAGGTATCTCTGGGCCCTCTCGGTAATGCACATCACATAAGCCTTGCAAGCATTGCAACTAATGAGTTAGTTGTGAGATGATGTATTATGGAACGAGTAAAGAGACTTGCCGGTAACGAGATTGAACTAGGTATTGAGATACCGACGATCGAATCTCGGGCAAGTAACATACCGATGACAAAGGGAACAACGTATGTTGTTATGCGGTCTGACCGATAAAAGATCTTCGTAGAATATGTAGGAGCCAATATGAGCATCCAGGTTCCGCTAATGGTTATTGACCGGAGACGTGTCTCGGTCATGTCTACATTGTTCTCGAACCCGTAGGGTCCGCACGCTTAAGGTTTCGATGACAGTTATATTATGAGTTTATACATTTTGATGTACCGAAGTTTGTTTGGAGTCCCGGATGTGATCACGGACATGACGAGGAGTCTCGAAATGGTCGAGACATAAAGATTGATATATTGGAAGCCTATATTTGGATATCGGAAGTGTTCCGGGTGAAATTGGGATTTTTCCGGAGTACCGGGAGGTTACCGAAACCCCCCGGGAGGTATATGGGCCTTAGCGGGCTTTAGTGGAAGAGAGGAGAGGTGGCCAGGGCTGGGCCGCGCGCCCCTCCCCCTAGTCCGATTAGGACAAGGAGAGGGGGGCGGCGCCCCCCCTTCCTTCTCTCTCTCCTCTTTCCCCCTCCCGAATCCTATTCCAACTAGGAAAGGAGGGGAATCCTACTCCCGGTGGGAGTAGGACTCCTCCTGGCGCGCCCTCCTCCTGGCCGGCCGCACCCCCCCTTTTGATCCTTTATATACGGAGGCAGGGGGCACCCCTAGATACACAAGTTGATGCACGTGATCATATTCTTAGCCCTGTGCGGTGCCCCCTTCCACCATAGTCCTCGATAATATTGTAGCGGTGCTTAGGCGAAGCCCTGCGACGGTAGTACATCAAGATTGTCACCACGCCGTCGTGCTGACGGAACTCTTCCCCGACACTTTGCTGGATCGGAGTCCGGGGATCGTCATCAAGCTGAACGTGTGCTTGAAATCGGAGGTGCCGTAGTTTCGGTGCTTGATCGGTCGGGCCGTGAAGACGTACGACTACATCAACCGCGTTGTGCTAACGCTTCCGCTGTCGGTCTACAAGGGTACGTAGATCACACTCTCCCCTCTCATTGCTATGCATCACCATGATCTTGCGTGTGCGTAGGAAATTTTTTGAAATTACTACGTTCCCCAACAACCGGTCCTTGCCTGCTTCCAGTGCCGGGGCATCCATCCATTCCACCATGAAGTCAGCGAGCGCAGCTCCCTTGATGACCCTGGTGGTGCTGAACTCCAACTGGAATGCCTGCAGCTCGATGTTCCACTCGGTGACCCTTCTGGCAGAGTTGGGGCTCCTGAGCACCCTCTCCAATGGGTAGGCCGAGACGACTTTGATGGGGTGGCCTTGGAAGTAGTTTCGCAACTTGCGCGAGGCCACCAGGAGCGCGAGCAGGAGCTTATGAGGCATGGGATAGCATGCCCTCGCGTCCCGCAACACCGTGCTGATGAAGTACACCGGGTGCTCGACGAGGACCGGCGTGTTGGTGAGGCTCGCGTCCTGTGCAAGCTAGGGTGCCTCTTGAGGTGGTGGGACCCCTGGCGCCTGGTCGCTTGTGGGAATCTCTACGGTGTCATCCTGCCGAGCTTGGTCTTCTGTTGCTGCCACTATGGCTCTTGCTGCGCCTTCTTGATCTTGCGTCATCTCAGCTAGCGACGTAGCTTGGCGCGGCGCACTCTTGGCCTGGTGCTCCTCCCGAACCGCCACTAGCGCAGCGCTGGCGGAGTATGGGGTGGCGGCAAGATAAAGTACTAGAGGCTCGAGAGGCCGTGGCGCCACCAACACCGGTGGGCTGGTCAGGTATCTCTTGAGGTCTTGGAAGGCTCGGTCGGCCTCCGTAGTCCACTCGAACGGGCCCTTCTTCATCAGCTTGAAAAAGGTTAAGGCGCGCTCTCCCAGCTTGGAGATGAAGCGCCCTAATGCAGTCACCCGACCAACCAGCTTCTGCATTTCCTTGAGGGTCTACGGCGGGCTCATGCCCTCAATGCCCTTGATCTTCTCCGGGTTCGCCTCGATCCCTCTATGTGACACGAGGAATCCCAGCAGCTTGCCGGAAGGGACATCGAACACACACTTTTCCGGTTTAAGCCGCAAGTTCACCTGGCGCAGGCTTTCGAAGGTCTCCTCCAGGTCTTGGATCAAGGTTCTCGCCTCCTAAGACTTCACCACCATGTCGTCGATGTAGGCTTCCGTGTTCCTCCCGAGCTGCCGCCCTAAAGCGATGTGCGTCAGCCGCTGAAAGGTCGCACCCGCGTTGCATAGTCCGAAGGTCATGCAGGTGTAGAAGTACACCCCACATGGAGTCAGGAAGGCTGTCTTCTCTACATCTTCCACTGCCATCTTGATTTGGTGATACCCTGAGAACGCATCCAGGAAGCACAGTAGGTCGCACTCAGTGGTGGAGTCGACGATCTGGTCGATGCGCGGGAGAGGGAACAGATCTTGAGGGCACGCCTTGTTGAGGTTGGTGAAGTCGACACACATTCGCTCCTTCCCGCCTTTCTTTGGCACCATGACTGGGTTCGCCAGCCATTCGGGGTACCTAACCTCACGAATGGCACCCGTCGCCTCCAACTTGCGGGTCTCTTGGACGATGAAGGCCCACTTCTCCGTGGACTGCCGCCTTGCTCGCTGCTTCACAGGGCGCACATTGGGGCACACCCTTAAGTGGTGTTGAATCACCTCTCTCGGGACCCCCACCAGCTGATTGGGCTCCCATGCGAATATGTCCTTGTTCGCGCGCAAGAACTTCACTAGTGCTTCCTCTTGGCTGGGGTTGAGGCCGGCACCTATGGTGAAGGTGGCTCCTGAGGAGCCGTCCTCGTCGACTGGCACCTGCTTTGTCTCTGCCTTGTCTTGGGTGAACAGTTGCTTCTTGGTTGGCGTAGCCTCCTTGGCCTCAGGGGCACCGGTGCCGACGGGCTACGCCGCTGCAGTGGTCTTGAAGGAAAGTTTGAGCGCTGTCACGGCCTCCTTTGTGTCCCCCTTGATGGTGAGGACACCTTTGTTTCCTAGCATTTTCATGAGGTTGTAGGCTGGATGAGTCGCCGCCATGAACTGGGCCAGAGCTGGGTACCCGAGGATGGCGTTGTACGGGAGGCCAATGCGGGCGATGTCGAAGTCGACCAGCTCGGTGCGGTAGTTGTCGCGTGTGCCAAAGGTGACAGGAAGGCGGATCTGCCCCAGGGAGCGGGCAGCGCCGCCACCAACTCCTGGGAAAGGCTTGTTGAGGCTGAGTCGTTCGAGCGGCACATGAAGAAGGCTGAAGGCCTCCATGGAGAGCAAGTTGAGGCCAGTGCCGCCGTTGATGAGGGCCTTGGTGACGGCCACGTTGCAGATAGTGGGCGTGCAGAGCATCGGAAGCATTCCCGAGCCGGTGGTGGTGACGGGGTGGTCTTCTGAGGTGAAGGTGAGGTCAGCCTCATGCGCGGCCCAGCCCGGCGGAGCCCCCAAGCGCGTGGAAGCGGCACCAATATGGCGGAGGAACGGCTTGATGGGGTGCTCTGAAGGCGGCGCCTATGAGCCGCCTAGCAGGGCTTCGACCACGTGGTGCGCCGGTGCCGCGTAGCGCGCAGTGAAGAGGTCACAGAGCTCTTCCCAAGACGCCACCGTGGATCCGGGAAGGTTGAGCAGCTAGGCGCGCGGCTCGCCGGCGAGGGCCATGGGAAGCCAGTTGGCCATGACCTTGTCATCACCCCCGGCTTCGAGGACGACCTCCTCGTACGCCAGCAGGAAAGCTGACGGGTCCGCCGCGCCGTCGTAGCACGGCGGCATGTCCCGCTTGAACTTGGGCTGCCACTGCACCCGCCGCAGGGCAGGGGCCAGGGCTCAGGGCCCCCTGGCCCCGTCGTCAACGCTGGCCGTCAGAGTCGGTGGCAGGGCACCTGCCATGTGGGCGAAGCGTGGTGTCGGCGGAGGGCAGATCGACGGAAGAGAAGCTACGGAGCACCCCTACCTGGTGCGCCAAATGTCGGATCACGGGTTCTGGCAAAACCCTGAGGTTCGAACACTGGGGTGCGTGCGATGGTTTCCTCCCTGTCGATCCACGCCCTAGCTCTCTAAGATCTCGCAGACGAACTAGACAAAACTCACAAGACAAAGACGCAAGATTTATACCGGTTCGGGCCACTGTTTTGGTGTAATACCCTACTCTAGTATGGTGGTGGTGGATTGCCTCTTGGGCTGATGATGAACAGTACAAGGGGAAGAACAACCTCCTAAGGTTGAGGTGCTCTTGTGCTCTCTTTTCATTGTCGGTTGGTGATGAGGTCGATCCCCCCATCTGTGGTGGCTAGTTCTACTTATATAGGCACTGGTCCTCTTCCCAAATATTGAGCGGGAAGGGAGCCAACAACGGCCAATTTGAAAGGGGACATTTAGTACAACTTATCATGACAAAAGCGGTCTTCGCCTACAAAAGGCTCTGGTGGTGACGCCATCCTGGGCTCCATGGTGACCTCCGTCTTGCCGTCCTTCTGGTCTTGGTCTCGTTGCACCAATATGGAAACCTTTGCTTGATTCCTCGGTACTCCGCGCCTGCGCTTGCCCCCTTGGCACCAAAGAGGAAGCGAGGACACTGCGCGCGCTGGCGCCCGCCTGGCCTCGATCGTCATGGCTCACGTCACAAGGACCTCGCAAGGTTTGCCTTGCCTTGATCTCTCCACCCCTCGCGAGCTTGCCTGGCGAGGCCGCTCCTGAGGAGGTCTTGCGTCATCCGCCTCACGAGGCTTGGCCCCTCGCGAGGGTCTTGAATGCCTTGTCGATGAAGATGGGCCTTACAGACCTGCCAGCCAAGCCACGCCGTGGGTCGCAAGCAGGCAAGTCTGGGGACCCCCGTTCCCAGAACACCGACAACGTCGACGGTAGTTGTACTCATATCGTCATGGAAGTAGTGGTACACACGAAGGTAGTCGAACTTGACGGTTCCGTTACATGGGTCTTCGGCAATGGTAGTGGTACACAAGTTGCCGGGGTACTTGTCGGCCTGGTCTGGCGGTGTAGATGTACATGTTGTCGGGGTACTTGTCACATTTCGGTTGTGTAGTCATACTAGGCATCGGCACAGTGTACTTGGCGATCCAAAACGAAGCAGAACAAGGTCCTGGTTACAGTCTTGTTTTTTTGGACTTGGTGGACATCGAGTCTTGCGGGGATCTTGTCGGTGATGAGTACTTGGAGCTGCAGGCAGAGGACAAACAGGGACCTGGCGCCTGGTGCAACCGGCGATTGACAAGGCGGAGATGGAGCAGCTCTGGCACGGGGAGGCGCAGGGTGCCGGAGCAGGGGACTTGGCGCGGTGCAGGAGGCTGGTTCTGAGCGGGACTTGCAGAGGCACGTCCTCCTCCCTGTTCGAATGAGGCAGAGGTGGGGCAGGGGCTTTCCGCGGTGTGAGATCCGCCGGAGATGAAGAGGGCGGCCACGGGACTTGCGGATCCGGCAGGTGGCCGTCCAACCTGGCCGGTGGTAGGATGAGGGAGCAATGGCCTGGCGAGCTTGAGGCCGTGGCAGAGGAGGGGCTTGCACGCGGGAGGGAGCTGCAAGGAGGCGCTGGAGGGAGCAACATGGAGAAGAAGCCGAGCCAGCGGCTGCCATGGACGACCTCCGACGACGACTGTCCGTGTCAAAACCGGCGGATCTCGGGTAGGGGGTCCCGAACTATGCGTTTAGGCCAGATGGTAACAGGAGGCAGGGGACACAATGTTTTACCCAGGTTCAGGCCCTCTTGATGGAGGTAAAACCCTACGTCCTACTTGATTGATATTGATGATATGGGTAGTACAAGAGTAGATCTACCACGAGATCAGAGAGGCTAAACCCTAGAAGCTAGCCTATGGTATGATTGTTGTTCGTCCTATGGACTAAAACCCTCCGGTTTATATAGACACCGGAGAGGGCTAGGGTTACACAGAGTCGGTTACAATGGTAGGAGATCTACATATCCGTATCGCCAAGCTTGCCTTCCACGCCGAGGAAAGTCCCTTCCGGACATGGGACGAAGTCTTCAATCTTGTATCTTCATAGTCCAGGAGTCCGGCCGAAGGTATGGTCCGGCTATCCGGACACCCCCTAATCCAGGACTCCCTTAGTAGCCCCTGAACCAAGCTTCAATGACGACGAGTCCGGCGCGCAGATTGTCTTCGGCATTGCAAGGCGGGTTCCTCCTCCAAGTACTTCATAGAAGATTTTGAACACAAAGGTAGTGTCCGGCTCTACAAAATAAGTTTCCAAATATTGCCATAGAGAGAATAATATTTACACAAACCTAATCTGCTGACGTATTCCATAGCGTGACATCACACCACGGCCAAGTCTTTATTCGAATCGTTTTACTGTCCCACCTCAGCGCGTTTAGCGAGGCGGTTTCCTTGGCACGTCTTGTCAAAGCAGAGATCGTGTCCCCTTATTCCGGGATTCTCATCAATACGGGTGTGGGTAACCCAACCACGCCATTGATTACGGCGCTTGGGAGATAAGCGAGTTTTACCAGGCTGGTGGGGGCGCATAGTCGTGTCCACCCATATAAGGGGATAACGATCCACCTTTTCATCCACACCTTCTTCCTCCTTTGCCTATCCATTTCCGCGCACTCGAGCTCCAGCGCCCAAGTCCGCCACCCCACCTCAACCTTCTCCAGTCATGTCCAGAGCGGGAGGCAAGTGGATGGTCTCCTCCATCACGGAGGGACACATCAAAAAACTGAGGAAGGCCGGATACTTGTCTAACGACATTGCGCACCGGCTTCCCGAAGAGGGGCAGCTCATCCCCACCCCTAGGCCCCATGAGAGGGTGGTGTTCCTCCCCCATTTCCTCTGCGGACTGGGCTTCCCTCTCCACCCATTTGTCCGGGGGCTCATGTTCTACTATGGCTTGGATTTCCACGATCTGGCCCCGAACTTTGTCCTCAATATCTCGGCGTTTATCGTCGTGTGCGAGGCTTTCTTCTGCATCCGCCTCCATTTCGGCCTATGGCTCAAGACTTTCAATGTCAAGCCGAAGGTGGTGCGCGGCACCCAGGCGGAGTGCGGAGGTGCCATGGTGGGAAAGATGCCCAACGTCCTATGGCTCGAGGGCTCCTTCGTGGAGTCCCTAAAGGGGTGGCAATCGGGGTGGTTTTACATCACCGAGCCGTGCGACCCTGAATGGGTCGCAACCCCCGAGTTCTGATCCGGACCCCCTACGCGGCTCACCTCCTGGAAAGAGACGGGCCTGTCGTGGGGTAAAGAAGGAGAGCTGACCGGACTCCAAACATGCGTCCAAACCCTGGTAGACAAGAAGCTAAAACTTGTCAACATAGTCCAGGTTATGCTCATCCGCCGGATCCTCCCGTGTCAACAATGGGCTTTCAACCTGTGGGAGTTCGACCCGGCGCAGCACCGAACTTTGAGCAGGCTCTTCGACACGACGTACGAAGATGCCTGGAAGGTGCTTTTCAAGGGCGCCGAGGCCCCCGCATCCGCTACCGAGGATCACGGATTCTAATTTTAAATTTCGGCGAAGCCCCTAGTGTTCGGAAGACCGACTTCGGGGCGCTATCCATGCCTAGGCCGGACAAAGCCGACTCCTCGCTCTAAGCGGCATAAGTCTTTAGGGACTCGAAAACCTCTCGAACAGTGACCAACTCTCGCCTCATCATGACGGTCAGTTTTAGCTTTCTCTACTGAGGTGCTTAGCCCAGCTCAGCTGGGGCGCAATCGCAGTAGTTCTCCTAGTGCTACCTTAGCCGATATAACGGAACATAAGGTACCAAAACATAGGAGCCGGGCAAACCCAACTATTGACCCAAGACATGATTCGGAGCCGATGCATATAATGCTATAAGTTCGGGGTGCCGTACTTGTGAAAGTGTTCGGACTTCTCACACCGTATTGTGGGGTACTTAAGCCCCTGGCGTATTGGCCGTACCAAAGTGTACGGGTGCAACATGTCATTAATGAACATATATTCGTAAAAAAGAGTAATGCAATAATAGACGGAAGCTATGCATTGTTTATTTAAAAAAGCTGCGATCAAAGCAGAACGATACAAATAGTGCGATAAGCAAACAATGGGACTATTTAACATGTCCTTTCCAGGGGTGAGCTGTGGAATGGCATGTGAAACAGGTACACTGCTCATTATAGAGACCACCTTAGAGTTCCATAGTGCAGCGTAGCTTTCTGCTTCCCTGGTTGTATCGTTTGTGCGGCAATTGTACTGCCGGACAAGCCTTCCGAAGAATGGAGTCCTGAAAATAAGAGAAAATTAAGAAATCGGCAGCCCCTAGTGCGGTTTAAGCCGTGATTCGGGCGTGCCGTGATGGTGCCCCTCCCCCTGTGCCCATGGCATTTCCAGAGCGTAGTTATGTACGCGCAACACTGGTTTTGCAAATTCGCGAGGGCTGGGGTTGGGGCCGCATTGCTACGCTTGCTCAGAACGTGCCAGTCGGTTTTGTTGTAGGTTACTCCGGGCGTGCTTGACGGTGTCCAGACGTTTAATGGCCGGACTGGAGAATTGCCTAGAGAGGCTGCTTTGTACTTCCGCTGCGATAGCCGCCGTATGCTCCTCCGTTCGGAGAGAGCGTTCGGTGTTTCCATTGACCGTGATGACTCCTCGAGGGCCTGGCATCTTGAGCTTGAGGTATGCGTAGTGCGGCACCGCATTGAACTTAGCAAATGCGGTTCGCCCGAGCAGTGCGTGATAGCCACTGCGGAACGGTACTATGTCGAAGATTAACTCCTCGCTTCGGAAATTATCCGGAGATCCGAAGACCACTTCAAGTGTAACTGAGCCTGTACAATTGGCCTCTACACCTGGTATGACGCCTTTAAAGGTCGTTTTAGTGGGTTTAATCCTCGAGGGATCGATGCCCATTTTCCGCATTGTATCCTGGTAAAGCAGGTTCAGGCTGCTGCCGCTGTCCATAAGGACTCTTGTGAAGTGAAATCCGTCAATAATTGGGTCTAGAACCAATGCGGCGAATCCGCCATGACGGATGCTAGTGGGGTGGTCCCTTCGATCAAAAGTGATCGGGCAGGAAGACCATGGGTTGAACTTTGGGGCGACTGGCTCCATCGCGTATACGTCCCTTAGCGCACGCTTCTGCTCCCTCTTGGGGACGTGGGTTGCGTATATCATGTTCACCGTCCGCACTTGTGGGGGAAAACCTTTCTGTCCACTGTTGTTCGGCGGCCGGGGCTCCTCCTCGTCATCGCTATGCAGCCCCTTGTCTCTGCTTTCGGCATTTAACTTGCCTGCCTTCTTGAACACCCAACAATCCCTGTTGGTGTGATTGGCTGGTTTTTCAGGGGTGCCATGTATCTGGCATGAGCGGTCGAGTATTCGGTCCAAACTGGACGGGCCCGGAGTATTTCTTTTGAATGGCTTTTTCCGCTGACTGGGTTTAGAGCCTCTGAATCCGGCATTAACTGCTGTATCCTCAGCATTGTCGCCGTTAATGCGGCGCTTTTGCTTGTTGCGACGCGACCTGCCACTGCTGTCCTTGGTATCCGAATTACCAGGGCTCTTGGTCATGTTATTGCTGCGAGCTAGCCAGCTGTCTTCTCCCGCGCAAAAGCGGGTCATGAGTGTCGTGAGGGCTGGCATAGATTTCGGCTTTTCCTATCCTAGGTGCCGTGCAAGCCAGTCGTCGCGGATGTTATGCTTGAAGGCTTCTAGGGCCTCTGCGTCCGGACAGTTGACGATTTGATTTTTCTTGGTTAGGAACCGTGTCCAGAATTGTCTGGCCGATTCCTCTGGCTGCTGAATTATGTGGCTTAGATCATCGGCGTCTGGTGGTCGCACATAAGTGCCTTGGAAATTGTCGAGGAATGCGGCTTCCAGGTCCTCCCAACAACCAATTGATTCCGCTGGCAAGCTGTTAAGCCAATGCCGAGCTGGTCCTTTAAGCTTGAGTGGGAGGTATTTGATGGCGTGTAGGTCATCACCGCGGGCCATGTGGATATGAAGGAGATAGTCCTCGATCCATACCGCAGGATCTGTTGTGCCATCGTATGATTCGATGTTCATGGGTTTGAAACCCTCGGGGATTTGATGATCCATTAGTTCATCTGTGAAGCATAGTGGGTGTGCGGCGCCTCTGTATTGGGCTATATCACGACGCAGCTCAAACAAGCTTTGTCTACTATGTTCGGCCCGGCCGGATTTACTGTATCCGGCGTGACGAGTACCGTCTCATGCCGTGGGGCGCCCACGTGATCCGTAGATCGATCTTGTTTGCCTTGCCTTGTCCTCCAATATATCTCGCAGGTCTGGCGCATATTCCCATGCCTTGGTGTTTTTTGAGCGGCGCCGGGGTGCGGCTTGAGTGGAGGGCCGAGAGGCCTCTCTATCGCGGCCACGGGGTGGCCGGTCGGCCGCATCATGCGCTGGTGATGTAGGTTTAGGTGCTTCCTCCTCTAATTGGGGCAGCAACCTGCACTTTGGGTAGCTCTTGGAGGGGCGTTCGAGTTCATACTCTTTGGCCGCAAGGACTTCAGTCCATCTGTCGGCTAGCAAATCTTGATCAGCTCTAAGCTATTGCTGTTTTTTCTTGAGGCTGCTCGCCGTGGCCATAAGCCTGCGTTTGAAACGCTCTTGTTCGACGGGATCCTCCGGCACGACAAATTCGTCGTCGTCGAGGCTTGCCTCGTCTTCGGAGGGAGGCATATAATTATCGTCCTCGACCTCTCTGTCTGCGGCTCTCTCATGAGGGCTGGCTTCTCTATCCTCCTGTGCTGAATCTTGCTGGAGGTGGTTGTCTTCGGTACTGTCCGGGGTGTTATTATCTCCCATGCCAGAATCACCGTTTTTGCTTTGGCGGGATTTTGAGCGGCGCCGCTGACGCTGGCGCTTAGGCTGCTTCTTGGAGGGGTCATCCTCCGCTGTTCCATCGCCATCGCCTTCTTTTGGGGTGTCCACCATGTATATATCATACGACGAGGTGGCTTTCCAGTGCCCTATAGGCGCTGGTTCTTGATCGTCTCCTGCATCGGCGTCCATACCGTCGATGTCTTCGGAGTCAAAGTCGAGCATGTCGGTTAAATCATCGACAGTGGCTACGAAGTGGGTGGTGGGTGGGCTTTGAATTTCTTCATCATCCGCATCCCAACCTTGCTGACCATAGTCCGGCCAGGGTTCTCCTGATAAAGAGAGAGACTTTAGTGAATTCAGAATATCACCGAAGGGCGAGTGCTGAAAGATGTCCGCGGCGGTGAACTCCATGATCGGCGCCCAATTGGGTTCGATCGGTAGGGGCGCAGAGGGATCGGAGTCAGGAGAGGAGTCCGGCTCCTTGGAGTCACGGGCTTCGCAGAGAATAGGGCTGGTGTTCGGCTCGATCGCCGTAGAGATTGCAGCCCCCGAGGCGGTGTCTAACCACCCATCCTCGATTGGTGTGATCGGCTCCGAGCTAGGGGTCGGAGCGGACACAGGTGCAGCCTCCAGGGCACTGTTCGGCGGCAGAGCTAGATCATGCCCATCGTGACAGTGCGGCGTGCTCGGCTGTGGCTCGAATCCATCGAAGATCAAGTCTCCGCGGATGTCGGCCGTGTAGTTCAAACTTCCAAATCTGACCTAATGGCCAGGGGCGTAGCTTTCGATCTGCTCCAGATGACCAAGCGAATTGGCCCGCAATGCAAAGCCGCTGAATACGAAGATCTGTCCAGGGAGAAAAGTCTCACCCTGGATCGCATCGCTGTTGATGATCGGAGAGGCCATCAGGCCTAAAAGTGACGACACAGAGGAACTCTCAATGAAAGCACCAATGTCGGTGTCAAAACCGGCGGATCTCGGGTAGGGGGGCCCGAACTGTGCGTCTAGGCCGGATGGTAACAGGAGGCAGGGGACACAATGTTTTACCCAGGTTCGGGCCCTCTTGATGGAGGTAAAACCCTACGTCCTGCTTGATTGATATTGATGATATGGGTAGTACAAGAGTAGATCTACCACGAGATCAGAGAGGCTAAAACCTAGAAGCTAGCCTATGGTATGATTGTTGTTCGTCCTATGGACTAAAACCCTTCGGTTTATATAGACACCGGAGAGGGCTAGGGTTACACAGAGTCGGTTACCATGGTAGGAGATCTACATATCCGTATCGCCAAGCTTGCCTTCCACGCCAAGGAAAGTCCCTTCCGGACACGGGACAAAGTCTTCAATCTTGTATCTTCATAGTCCAGGAGTCCGGCCGAAGGTATAGTCCGGCTATCCGGACACCCCCTAATCCAGGACTCCCTCAACAACCAAGGAACCGGCGGCATGACTGGAGACGGGCCATGAGGGTCGGGCTCGGCGCGCGGGAAGAGGCTGGGTGAGGGGCGCACGGGAGGAAGAAGGAGAGGTCGAGGGAGACTGGGGCATTGGGCAACGGCGCTCGACGGAGGGAGATGGGGATCGGGCGAAGGAGCTCCTCGCCCTCGGCTCGATGCGTGTGGGCGTGTGTGTGGCAGCGGTCGATGGAACGAGTGGAGGAAGAGAGATGGGGCGATGGGTGCTGGCTAGGGTTAGAAGGGTTAGGTGGGCCGGCGCTGGTTGGTTAGGCCCAAAAGGCCGGTTGGGCTGCAAGGCTAGGTTCTCTCTCTCTCTCTATAATCTTTATCCATTTAAAACAAAATAGAAAAAGAGAAAGAAAATAAAGAGAAGGTAGGGGTGGAATCTAGGCATGGGGATAATTTTCACAGACTCGTAAAAATGTGCACGATCCACGAAAAATAGGAGAGGCATGATTGAAAGATGTAATTCAAACTCATTTGAATTTAATTCAATGGGTTTGAACTAGGACTTGGTTTTAGAAGTGTCCAAAAATGTTCGGATTTTTGGTGGAGCTCCGGAATATGATGAAAGAATATATGGCAAGGTTGGAGACCAAGAATTAAGATAGCAAAGGCATTGGGATATTTTGCAAGTGTGTTTATGTGTGATTCCAAATTATTGGAACATAATTTTTATAGCTCCCTAAAATATTGGGAGAATATGTTTTAAAGAGAAATCACCATAGTGAATATCCCTCGATTTAGATGAATTAAAGATCCATACAATTTAATTGGTTGAGTTTTAAAAATTAAATGACATGATGCAATGCACATAATTAGAGCAAGAAAATAAAACACACGACGAAACTCGGAATAGCTGGAAGTATTCTGGAGCCTCGGTCTCGGGGAGTCACACTCTCCTTTCATTTTCTCTTTTTTTTCGAGACAAACTTTCATTTTTTTCTTAAACGCATGCACATCATTGCCATAGTACATCATTGCCATAGTACACTACACACACAAACGCCCACCGAAGATTGTAGCCTATAATTTCAAAATTGACAAGTCATCACACACGTTTCGCTATTGACGAGACGTCGACTCCACTAAAAGTATATTTTGTCTACTAAAAATCTACATATGCCCGTTTCTGGCAATTTTAGAACAAGGAGGCTAGTTGACCATATTACAATCCAAGCAAGTATAACAACATGAAGAAGATAACTTTCATGAAAGTAAATGGACTGAGTTCATAGCGCAAACATAGATGGACCTGATGTTTTTTCTCGTGATTCAGATAGTTGGCATTATCTTATGTCCATGTTGATGTAGGCTTCGAACACGAGGTTCTACAATAACAATGATCTCATATTTTGTCTACTAATAATCTACATATGCCGGTTTCTGGCAATTTAAGAACAAGGAGGCTAGTTGATCATATTACAATCCAAGCAAGTATAACAACATGAAGAAGATAACTTCCATGAAAGTAAATGGATTGAGTTCATAGCGCAAACATAGATGGACCTGATGTTTTTTCTCGTGATTCAGATAGTTGGCATTATCTTATGTCCTTGTTGATGTAGGCTTCGAACATGAGGTTCTACAATAACAATGATCTCAGTTGTGTCGCCCACCAAGCGGCCCACCCAACACAAAATCTATTTCGTCATGGCTTGCACTTAGAAGCCTCTCTAAGGGTAGATCTTCACCAAGCAGACGATCTCCATGCCCGTATAAGCATTTGTGTCCTTCATACACAGAACCCGATAGGATCCAAAGTATCACCCTCTTATAAGGATAGGATTGTGGTGAAAGAGATGAAATTGAGGTCTGGGGATTCAAGAAAAGGAGTTCTTGGCCTTCAAGGAATCAAAGAACACTAGTACGCGTTGGTGCTATACAAACGATTTTTAACCCCTTTCCGCGACGACATTTGGAACTGTCGCCTAGTGAGTGACGGCGATGGGGGGGTCCCTCCCACACGACCCAGAAACTGTCGGGGATAGGGACCCTACAGTACTCCTACTCGTTTGTGCTCACATTGCCATCGCAGTCGGTATTCTGTGGTGCTACATTTACGATGCACGGCCCATCACAAACGGTTCACTATTATAGAACGTGTATGATAAGCATACAATCACACACATTCGATTTTCCCAAACCGTAAGCGATAGCTAATTAAGAAGATTAGCTAATCGTCGTACGAGTGCTAGACATGATTACGAAATGTGGGACCGTCGTAACATCGTCATACACGATAACTATCGCAGACGCTATTCTGTGGTGCAACGTTTATGATGCGTACTTCATCAGAAATAGTTCATGGTTGCGAATCATGTACGATAAGGCAACTAACATAAACGTTTAGTTTGCCCGCACCATTTGTGATATTATCTGACATCGCACACGCTTTGCAAATGGCAACTGTGTGCATGCTTGCACACGTTTCCTCTCTGTGAACCGTCTCGGATTATGGTGTATATCGCAAACGTTTGTGTTTTACCAACCGTGTGTGCCGTAACAACCTGGAGAGCCTAATTTCACCGTAATTTAATTGCTGCTATTTCAAATTGTACCGGATTTGAATTTGAATTTGAATGTATGCTACAAATTTATTCATATCCATTAGGTTCAAACAACCAATTCGTTATTCGATTCATAGGTACATATGTTCAAGAATTACATAAGAACCAAATAAAGAATGATGAACCACAGTTGTATACTTGTACTATTAAAGACGGTAAAGAAAGAGGCGAAATACATTCTGGTTGCTGAACAAGGTGAAGCGGAATGCCCATATTGTGCCCTCCTCCATGCAGAAGGCACGCACGACTCTAGTCCAACCCCTTGTGATGGCCGACCACCCATCCTTCACGGTCTTCACGAAAACATCTAGATAATCATCGTGTTCTGGTAGAAATACTTTAACCTTTGCATGCCCACCAATCATGTAGTTTGAGAGGTAATCTTGAGTAAACTACTTTGGCAACCACTACAAAGGAAAAAGATTCAGACATTGCCATCTAACACAACTCATTATGGGCAGTAAAAAGAAGGCTGCAGAGTTCTTACTTACCATCCTGCATTTCGCTGTTGTCTTGGATAAAGTGTAAACAAATAGTTTAATTGCCATCTTTGGACCCATTTTACTAACAATATTTATCAGCTTCCTCACTTGATGCTGGTTCATCGATATCTCATTGCCCCATACGCAGAAAGGGTCGAAGTGCGGATCTTCACCAATGACACATGTACCTAAAAGCACCAAGTTAATATTAGAAGCTAAACAACAATTGCACAATGATGTAGTACAATACTCTTTTGGTAATACTCCCTCCGTTCCTAAATATTTGTCTATCTAGCGATTTCAACAAGTGACTACATACGGAGCAAAATGTCTGGATCTACACTCTAAAGTATGTCTATATACATCCGTATGTGGTAGTCCATTCGAAATCTCTAAAAAGACAAATATTTAGGAACAGAGGGAGTATCTTATAACATCCAATATACTCACATATTACATGAATTAACATCTTATATGATGGGCCGGAAGGAGTTTAGTGCATTCTTACAAATTATCGGCTGATTAATTGATGATGTATCCAAGGGTTACGGTTAGTTTGAGCAAGTTCGGGCTCAAATAGCCCTAAAGTATATCTAAACATGAGGGCTAGTGATAACCCACAAGTATAGGGGATCAATTTCAGCCTCTTTCGATAAGTAGGAGTGTAGAACCCAATGAGAAGCTAAAGGTAGAACAAATATACGCACGCTTAACGTTCGCTTTACCTAGAACAAGTATGAAACTAGAAGTACTTTGTAGGTGTTGTTGGATAGGTTTGCAAGATAATAAAGAGCACTTAAATAAAAGCTAGGGGCTGTTTAGATAAAGACACAACTAAGTTAGTTTTAGTAGAGAGCTTTTTGTCACGAGAAAGTTATTTGTCCCTAGACAATCGATAACTAGACCGGTAATCATTATTGCAATTTTATTTGAGGGAGAGGCACAAGCTAATATACTTTCTCTTCTTGGATCATATGCACTTATGATTGGAACTCTAGAAAGCATCCGCAACCACTAAATATCATTAAGGTAAAACCCAACCATAGCATTATAAGGCATCAAGTCCTCTTTTACTCCCATACGCAAACAACCTACTTACTTGGGTCTGTGCTTATGTCACTCACGCCACCCACCATAAGCAAATCATGAACATATTGCAAACCCTACGGCAGGGATCCCTCACGCTTGCGCGACATGGAGAGCACCATAGGACACCACCAATAATAAAACATGCAACTCAAACCAATCACGATCATCAATTAACCCATAGGACAAAACAGATCTACTCAAACATCATAGGATAGCCATACATCACTGGGAAATAATATATAATGTTGAGCACCATGTTTAAGTAGAGATTATAGAGGGTAAAAGAGGGGTTACACCGCTGCATAGAGGGGGGAAGAGTTGGCGATGACGGCGGTGAAGTTGTTGGTGTAGATCGTTGTCGTGATGATGGCCCCGGTGGCGTTCCGGCGCCATCGGGAGAGAGGTGGAGAGATCCCTCCTCCTCCTCCTCCTCCTTCTTCTTCTTCCTTGACCTTCCCCTAGATGGGAGAAGGGTTTCCCCTCTGGTCCATGGCCTCCATGGCGGCGGAGGGGTGAGAGCCCCTCCGAGATTAGATCTCTCTCTCTCTCTCTCTCTCTCTCTCTCTCTCTCGCTCTCTCTCTCTCTGTTTCCTTCTGTTTCTGCGCTCCCCGATTCTGCCCTTTCACTGTTTCTTAAATTCCCGGAGATTTGTAACTCCGATTGGGCTGAAATTTTGACACAATTTTTATCCGGATATTGGCTTTCTTGTGGAGAAATAAGGACATCAACCGCCTTACGGAGTGGCCACGAGGGCCCAGGGCGCGCCCCTCACCCTCGTGGGCCCCTCGGGCATCGTCTCGCGTTGATTCCACTTCCCAAAATTCACATATATTCCAGAAAAAATTTCTGTAAGTTTTTATCTTGTTTGGACTCCATTTGATATGGATTTTCTGCGAAACAAAAAACATGCAAAAAACAGGAACTGGGCACTGGATCAATATGTTAGTCCCAAAAATAGTATAAAAAGTTGCCAAAAGTATGTAAAAGTTGTAGAATATTGACATGGAACAATAAGAAATTATAGATACGACGGAGACGTATCAGCATCCCCAAGCTTAATTCCTGCTCGTCCACGAGTAGGTAAATGATAAAAAAGATAATTTTTGATGTGGAATGCTACCTAGCATAATCTTGATCATGTAATCTAATACTTCAAGCACACTAATAAAGCAATCATGTCTTTTCAAAATAACATGGACAAAGAAAGTTATCCCTACAAAATCATATGGTCTGGCTATGCTCCATCTCCATCACACAAAATATTAAAATCATGCACAACCCAGATGACAAGCCAAGCAATTTTTTCATACTTTTGATGTTCTCAAACCTTTTCAAATTTCACGCAATACATGAGCGTGAGCCATGTATATAGCACTAAGGTGGAATAGAATATGATGATGGAGGTTGTGTGGAGAAGACAAAAGGGAGAAAGTCTCACATCGACGCGGCTAATCAACGGGCTATGGAGATGCCCATCAATTGATGTCAATGCGAGGAGTAAGGATTGCCATGCAATAGATGCACTACAGCTATAAGTGTATGAAAGCTCAAACTGAAACTAAGTGGGTGTGCATCCAACTTGCTTGCTCATGAAGACCTAGGGGACTTGAGGAAGCCCATCGTTGGAATATACAAGCCAAGTTCTATAATGAAAATTCCCACTAGTATATGAAAGAAATAACTCAAGAGACTCTCTATATGAAGAACATGGTGCTACTCTGAAGCGCAAGTGTGGTGAAAGGAAGTAACATTGTCCCTTCTCTCTTTTCTCTCATTTTTTTTATTTTTTTGTAGGCTTCTTTGGCCTCTCTCTCCTTTTTTTGTGTGTGGGGGGGGCTTCTCTGGCCACTTTTATTTTGACCTCACATGGGACAATGTTCTAATAATGATGATCATCACACTTTTATTTACTTACAACTCAATATTACAACTCGATACTAGAACAAAGATATGACTCTATATGAATGTCTCTAGCGGTGTACCGAGATGTGCAATGATCTAGCGTGGCAATGAAATCAAAAAAGGACAAGCCATGAAAACGTCATGCTAGTTATCTTATGATCATGCAAAGCAATATGACAATAAATGATCAAGTCATGTATATGATGATGATGGAAGTTGCATGGCAATATATCTCGGAATGGCTAGGGAAATGCCATGATAGGTAGGTATGGTGGCTATTTTGAGGAAGATATAAGGAGGCTTATGTGTGATAGAGCGCATAATATCACGGGGTTTGGATGCACCGGCGAAGTTTGCACCGACTCTCAAGGTGAGAAAGGGCAATGCACGTTACCGAAGAGGCTAGCAATGATGGAAGGGTGAGAGTGCGTATAATCCATGGACTCAACATTAGTCATAAAGAACTCACATACGTATTGCAAAAAATCTATTAGTCATCGAAACAATGTACTACGCGCATGCTCCTAGGGGGATAGATTGGTAGGAAAAGACGATCGCTCGTCCCCGACCACCACTCATAAGGAAGACAATCAATAAATACCTCATGCTCCAACTTCGTTACATAACGGTTCACCATACGTGCATGCTACGAGAATCAAAAACTTCAACACAAGTATTTCTACAATACACAACTACCCACTAGCATGACTCTAATATCACCATCTTTATATCGCAAAACTATTGCAAAGAATCAAACATATCATATTCAGTGATCTACAAGTTTTATGTAGGATTTAATGACTAACCATGTGAATGACCAATTCCTGTCATCTCTCTAAATAGATATAAGTGAAGCAAGAGAGTTTAATTCTTCCTACAAAAGATATGCCCACGCTCTAACAGATATAAGTGAAGCAAAAGAGCATTCTACAAATGGCGGTTTTCTATGTGTAGGGAAATAAGCAATCCAAACTTCAAATGATGTATGTGATGCACATGAAGCATTCTATAAAGCCATACTCAAAAGATATAAGTGAAGTGCAATGAGCATTCTATAAATCAATCATGGACTATCTCATACCAGCATGGTGCATCAAAGAAAAGTGAAAACTGAATGCAAAAGACGCTCCAAGATTTGCACATATCACATGAACAAAACGAAACCGAAAACATACCGATACTTGTTGAAGAAAGATGGGATGCCTTCCGGGGCATCCCCAAGCTTAGACACTTGAGTCTCCTTGAATATTTACTTGGGGTGCCTCGGGCATCCCCAATCTTGAGCTCTTGCCTCTCCTCCTTCTCCTCATATTGAGACCTCCTCGATCCTTGATCACTTCATCCACACAAAACTCAACAGAAAGTTCGGTAAGATCCGTTAGTATAATAAAGCAAATCACTACTCTAAGTACTGTTGCAAACCAATTCATATTTTGTTTTTGCATTGTAGCTACTGTAATATAACTTTTCCATGGCTTAATCCACTGATAGAAATCGATATTTCATCAAAACAAGGAAAGAATGCATCAAAAACAGAATCTGTCTTAAACAGGACAGTCTGTAGTAATATGAACATTCACCATACTTATGATACTCCAAAAATTCTGAAATAATTAGGAAAATAAATTTTTTGCATAGAAAGACATTTCAGAAAGTTTCAGAACCGTTTTACATTCCAGTAAAAAATGTAAAATCGCGCACTAGATCCAAAGTTTATGTTTTGCACCGCACAAACCAACAAGCAATGTAAACATCCTAAAGGAAAATCTTGGCACATTAATTTTATAATACAATGGAATTGTACAAAGGGATAATTATTTTTGTTGAAAAGTTTCTGTAATCAAGATTCACAAAGTTTCCATGAGCATGAACAAAGTTCAAGGAGTTCCCTCACTTCAACAATGCTTATCTCTCTCACTTTCACTTTCCTTTTTGAAAAGTTTTGGGTTCCCCTCTTTATTGTTTTGTTTTTAAACTCTATAAAAGCACACAACAGAAATAAATGACTCTATAAAAATTCCGGGTTGTCTCCCTGGCAGCGCTTTCTTTAAAGCCATTAAGCTAGGCATAAGGTGCTCAAGTAATGAATCCACCCGGATCCCAAGGTATATCAAAGCCAATTTGAATTAGCAATGATTTGGCATTTAGTAGTGAGCACAAAGCAACATATATCAAGCAATGATGAAGTCTAACTCTCTTCCGATGCATCGGCATGTCATACAAGAACAATTCATGCACATCAAGTAAAGGACAATGCATAACATAAGAAGTTTCTTGCAATTTTATCACGTTGGAAACATAGAGAGGCGGAGATGTAGTTCCTCTCTCATAATAATTGCAAGTAGGATCAGCAAGCACATGCATATTATATTCATCAAAATTATCACGTGCAATGGTAAAAGGCCACCCATCAATATAATCCTTAATAAGTGCAAACTTCTCCGATATAGTGTAGTTTGGAGAATTCAAAAAGATAATAGGACTATCATGTGTGGGTGCAATAGCAACAATCTCATGTTTAACATAAGGAACAATAGCAAGTTCATCTCCATAAGCATAATTCATATTGTCATCTTGGCCACAAGAATAGCAAGCATCAAGTTCATCAAAAAGGGATATTTCAAACGAATCAACGGGATCATAGCAATTATCATGGCATTCATCCTTCGGTAAGAACGAAGGGACATTAAAAAAATGTATGAGTTGTAGAGTTACTCTCATTAGAAGGTGGGCACGGGTAGCTAATCCGATCTTCCTCCTTTTGTTCTTCGCTCTCCTCATCATCTTTTTTATCCAATGAGCTCACAGTTTCATCAATTTCTTCTTCCATAGACTCCTGCAAAATATTAATCTCTTCTCGGACAGCGGAGACTTTCTCAATAAATCCATCAATATCATAATTGTATTTATAATTCTCATAGCAACATTTAAGGATAGCTAAATTTTCAGGTCTATAAACTGAATCATCAAAATCTTCAAACTCTTTAAACAAAGATTCAATTTCACAAGCACCCTTAAAAGCAACAAATTCTTCTATTCGTTTCACATCATAGTAATCATATATACCATTACCATAAGAAGCTAAGGTTTCATTATCATTAAATTTGCATGAAAAGGGAAGGTGTGGAGCCTTCATCCTAGAGCAACAAGTATAATCATATCTCAAGCATAGTTGCCGAGCATACCAATGCAACATATAAATTTGATCCCATAATAGTTTCCCTTTTTCAGTCAAGCGATAATCCCTAAAGTATTCACGTTGATCCAACGTGTCTTCCATTATATAATTGAATGGGGTTTTCTTAGGATTATTAAAGTAGTGCATAATATCTTTCACATAATGAGCATCGAGGGTTTTAGGAGGTTCCCCATCTCCATGAGTAACAAGTAAACCTATTTTTTTGGTATTTCGTGTTCCATATCCATAACTAAAGATAGAGAACAACTTAGAACAACAAATAAAATCCACTTAGTGATAAAGCAAACAAGCACACACAAGAATATTCACCCCATGCTATTGCTTCCCGGCAACGGCGCCAGAAAAAGGTCTTCATAACCCACAAGTATAGGGGATCAATTGTAGCCTCTTTCGATAAGTAGGAGTGCCGAATCCAACGAGGAGCTAAAGGTAGAACAAATATTCCCTCAAGTTCTATCGACCACCGATACAACTCTATGCACGCTTAACGTTCGCTTTACCTAGAACAAGTATGAAACTAGAAGTACTTTGTAGGTGTTGTTGGATAGGTTTGCAATATAATAAAGAGCACGTAAATAAAAGCTAGGGGCTGTTTAGATAAAGACACAACTAAGTTAGTTTTAGTAGAGAGCTTTTTGTCATGAGAAAGTTATTTGTCCCTAGACAATCGATAACTAGACCGGTAATCATTATTGCAATTTTATTTAAGGGAGAGGCATAAGCTAACATACTTTTTCTTCTTGGATCATATGCACTTATGATTGGAACTCTAGCAAGCATCCACAACTACTACAGATCATTAAGGTAAAACCCAACCATAGCATTACAAGGCATCAAGTCCTCTTTTACTCCCATACGCAAACAACCTACTTACTCGGGTCTGTGCTTCTGTCACTCACGTCACCCACCATAAGCAAATCATGAACATATTGCAAACCCTACAGCAGGGATCCCTCATGCTTGCGCGACACGGAGAGCACCATGGGACAACACCAATAATAAAACATGCAACTCAAACCAATCACGATCATCAATTAACCCATAGGACAAAACAGATGTACTCAAACATCATAGGATAGCCATACATCATTGGGAAATAATATATAGCGTTGAGAACCATGTTTAAGTATATATTAAAGCGGTTAAAAGAGGGGTTACACCGCTGCATAGAGGGGGGAAGAGTTGGTGATGACGGCGGTGAAGTTGTTGGTGTAGATCGTTGTCGTGATGATGGCCCCGATGGTGTTCCGGCGCCATCGGGAGAGAGGGGGAGAGCGCCCCCCTTCTTCTTCTTCCTTGACCTTCCCACTAGATGGGAGAAGGGTTTCCCCTCTGGTCCATGGCCTCCATGGCGGCGGAGGGGCGAGATCCCCTCCGAGATTGGATCTCTCTCTCTCTCTCTCTCTCTCTCTCTCTCTCTTTCCTTCTCTTTCTGCGCTCCTCGATTCTGCCCTTTCACCGTTTCTTAAATTCCCGGAGATCTGTAACTCTGATTGGGCTGAAATTTTGACACGATTTTTATCCGGATATTGGCTTTCTTACGGCGAAAGAAGGGCATCAACCACCTTACGGAGCGGCCAAGAGGGCCCAGGGAGCGCCCTACCCCCTGGGGCACGCCCCTCACCCTCGTGGGCCCCTCGGGCATCGTCTCGCGTTGATTCCACTTCCAAAATTCACATATATTCCAAAAAAATCTCTGTAAGTTTTTATCCCGTTTGGACTCCGTTTGATATGGATTTTTTGCGAAACAAAAAACATGCAACAAACAGGAACTGGCACTGGGCAGTGGATCAATATGTTACTCCCAAAAATAGTATAAAAAGTTCCCAAAAGTATGTAAAAGTTGTAGAATATTGGCATGGAACAATCAAAAATTATAGATACGACAGAGACGTATCAGCTAGTTTGAGCTAGTTGCATCTATAACCCACTCCAAAAAACTATCCAGCCCAAGAGGTGCTAATTGGAGCTAGTTCTCCTAGTGCATTTATTGTCAATCTAACCTTTCCATCCAAATAACTCTTTGGATGGAGTTAGTTCAGGGTTAGTCATGAGCTAGAAACTAACTCTAACCTCTAGCTAAGTTGAGTATCCAAACAGGGCTATGTTGTTGTTGTTGTTGTTGCTGCTGCTGCTCTTCTACATATATCTAGACATCATTAGAACATTAATATAACACTCTTCCTTGTTGCTATGTAGCCTAGGATGGAATATTTAGACATTAAGTACAGTGCATGTTGCTATGTAGCCTCAGATATATTACATATGGCCCTAGTTAACCTAACGATAAATGGGTTGCAGATATATTCAGTTAAAAGTCAGATTCGCTGATTAGTCCCTTATTAGCCCCCTACCTATATGTACTAGCTACCGATATCCTGAACAGTGAGCAGATATAAGCCATGGGATGAAACTAACCTCGATGGAAAACAACAGTCGTTCCCCAAATTGTCCTGTGTAGGTACATCGAGAAGCATGTTAAGCACAACAGGCTAAACATCAACCAAAACTATCCGTGGCAGACAAAATAATCTCCAAAAGATAGCTTCAGTGTGTAGGTTTAAGCACGCTAGTAAAGCAAAACAAGTGGAAAGTTGTGTTAACTGCAATAGGCCTAACATTTAACAACAAGCAAACATAGTCATTCAAACTGGTATTGTGCCTGTCTAAGTACATTGGTTATTGTTAAATAAAAATGAAAAGGCGTGTTAACTACAAGATACAACAACCAAATGTAGTCATTCATAGTGGTATTGTTGAAACTGGTACTGATGAAATTGAACTGCACAGTTCATACTTGCACATATAGAACATCACGTTGTGAATAATTGGAATAAACAAGGCATACTACGAACAACCAAAGATAGCATTTGAAACTGGACATATGCTAACTACAAACAACCGAACAATCAAAAAACTTTAGAAGAGGCATATGCTAGCTATAACAGGCTTAACAACAAGCAAATATATGCATTCCTATCGGTACGTTTAAAATTAGATTGATGAAATGTACTCATAGTAAATAATTGCACATATAGAGCATCACATTGTGAAAAACTGAAATAAACAAGGCATACTGCAAACAACCAGATATAGCAATTAAAACAGGACATATTCTCACTACGCTTCAAAAGGGACTCGACAAAACAAATCATAGATTTCCCCCTGTGAAGAGGCACAGCAAAACAAATCATGGGTTTCCTCACTTGTCACGGATGGGCTTGTTCCTGTGGGAAGAGCATGGACCCTGGATGCGCTCCATGTTGTCGCAGATGGGCTCCTTCCCCTTGGAAGAGCACGGCTGTAGGGTACCCTCCCTGATGTCGCAGACGAGCGCTTTCCCCTTGGAAGAGCAGATGGCCTCTTTCCCCTTGGAAGAGCCGGAGAGGGTGCCCTCCTCGTGGTCGCCGTCGATGAGGTCTGACTTGGAAGCTGTGGATCCCAAGCCAGCGTCGCAGAACGTGTCCTTCAGAAATGACAAAAGGGGCTCAATGGCGATGTAGGATGGCAAATTGTTGACATCGAGCTAGAGGAGATCAGTGGCGGGGCCATGGATGAGATTGACGGCGGTTGAACCCGAGGGATTGGGGGTGGGCCACTTAACCTGTGATATAGTGTAACACCCACGATGCAGCTATATCTCCCACGTGTCGGGGCACGACTTAGAGGCATAGCCGCATGGTAGGTTTGTTGCAAGAGGGGTAATCTTCACACAATCCCATGTACTGAATAAGAAAGGGATAAAGAGTCGGCTTACAATCGCCACTTCACACAATACATAAATATATCATACATCATCCAAGGTACAAACAAAGGTCCGACTACGGAACCAAAATAAAGAAAGACCACCCCAAATGCTAGATCCCCGATCGTCCCAACTGGGCTCCACTACTGATCAACTGGAAACAAAACAACACAATGAACACGATCTTCATCGAGATCCCACTTGAGCTCAGCTGTGTCATCTACACTGGTATCATCGACACCTGCACCTGTTTGGAAGTATCTGTGAGTCACGAGGACTCATCAATCTCACACCCACGAGATCAAGACTATTTAAGCTTATGGGTAGGAAAAGGTAGTGAGGTGGAGCTGCAGCAAGCACTAAGCATATATGGTGGCTAACTTACGCAAATGAGAGCGAGAAGAGAAGTAAAGCACGGTCGAGAAGCTAATAGTGATCAAGAAGTGATCCTGAAGCTACTTACATTCAAGCATAACACGAGACCGTGTTCTCTTCCTGAACTCCGCCGAAAAGAGACCATCACGGCTACACACACGGTTGATTCATTTTAATTAAGTTAAGTGTCAAGTTCTCTACAACCGGATATTAACAAATTCCCATCTGCCCATAACCGCGGGCACGACTTTCAAAAGTTCAAAACCCTGCAGGGGTGTCCCAACTTAGCCCATCACAAGCTCTCATGGTCAACGAAGGATATTCCTTCTCACAGGAAGACTCGATCAGACTCGGAATCCCGGCTACAAGACATTTCGACAATGGTAAACACTACAAAAAAAAGACACATCCGTGACATTTTGGGCCGAACGAATTTTTTTCTGTCATACATATGACACTTCTATGACGATAATTGTGACAAAACCTGGTATCATCATAGATGTGGTGGGCTCCTACTTCTATGACAAAAAATCATGACAGAAAATGGGCTTTTCATCCTGGGCGGGCCGGAGACGCAGCTGCATGACATTCTTTGGGCCGTCCATGACGGAAAAAACCATGGTAGAAGCGAGGGGGAGGAAAATTTCGGGGAGTTCCCGGTTACGGTGGGAGGTCGGGGGCCGAGCGATGCGCGTTTCTCTCATACACGTACGCGCGTGTGTGCGAGGCGTTGGCTCTAACTGAACCCGAGCGAGGCGTTGGGCTCTAACTGAACCCGAGCGATTGCTCTGCAGGCTATGCGTTATTGAACCCAAGCGATCGATTGATGGCTGTTAACTGAACCCGATCCAGCGATTCCTTCGCTACTACTGCTAACTGAAGCCGATCGATGCTGCCTCTGGGATGAACAGTGAGCGTTGCGGGGGGGGGGGGGGGGGGGGGGGGGGGGGGGGGGGTTGGATGAACAGTGAGCGGTGGCGTTGCCTCTGGATGAATAGGACCCCTTGATGTGGTGGAGGGCTGGATGAACAGTAGACGGTGGAGGGGTGCCCGTGGAGGGGTGGTTGAACAGGACCCCGTGGTGTGGAGGGCTGGATGAACAGTAGACGGTGGAGGGGTACCCATGGAGGGGTGGTTGAATAGTAGCCGGTGGAGTAGCGCGCGGTGGAGGCTGGATGAACAGGAGCCCATGGAGGCTGGAGGAGGTCGACGGTAGCCCGTGGAGGCTGGAGGAGGTCGACGGTGGAGATGAACAGTATCCTGTGGAGTCCCGTTTTGCGGTACGCCACACCCCTCCCGATGAATAGGACCCCCGTTTCGATCGTAGCGCTCCAACACAAGTCCGTTTCGTCCGTTTTGCGGTACGCCACACCCCTCCCGATCAACAGGACCCCCGTTTCGACCATAGGAGGTCCGTTTCGTCCGTTTTGCGGTACGCCACACCCCTCCCGATCAACATGACCCCCGTTTTGACCGTAGGAGGTCCGTTTCCTCCGTTTTGCGGCACGCCAGACCCCTCCCGATCAACAGGACCCCGTTCCGAACGTAGGAGGTCCGTTTCCTCCGTTGTGCGGTACGCCAGGCCTCGTTTCCATCGCCTGTTCCGTCCAAGCCCTCCCGATGAGCACGGCCGCGCATTCCGTTCCGACCCAGCCGGTCGGCTCCCGTGCGTTCCGTTGCCTCCCGATGAACACGACGCATTCTGTTGCCTCCCCATGAAAACGACGCATTTTGTTGCCTCCCCATGAACACGATGACGACGCTGTTTCTCCGTTCCGACCCAGCCATGTACACGACCACTGGCCGTACGTATGCGCGAGTAGGCGTTCGAGACCCCGCCCGTATGTACACATACATGGCCGTATTTTCTTTCTTGCACCCTGGCCGTTGTACGTACGTGTACATGCTACGTGCGCTCCTCTACTACGACACATACGTGCCTCTACTACGACACGTGCACGCCTCTACATCCACCAGTATATATGTACGTACACGCTCGCGACCAGAATGACAACGCTACGTACGCTTCGACCAGGTCGGTCCCGACTGTCAGGCACTTCCTTGCCTGCGAAGATGTAGCTGGTGGGTCCCAAAAGTCAGGGGGCGAATCATTTTTTTTGCCCGGACGCAGTTCCTTGCATGCGAAGATGTAGCTGGTGGGTCCCAGCAGTTAGGGGCAAACGTTTTTTTTTCGTGAAATACGATGGCCCGTCTGGTGGGTCCCCGCTGTCAGGTGAAGGAATAATTATTTTGCACGTAATAAGGAGGCACTTCCTTGCCGCGGCCATGGACCCAGTTGTCAGCCTCTCCACGTACAGTCCATGTCCGATGGAAGCCTTTCCTTGACCACGTTGACCACACCGCGCCGAGAGCACCAGGGCGGTGGACGACGCGGAGCCGGGGAAGACGCAGTAGTGGATGCCCACACGTAGAGGAGTACAAGGGTTCACTTGTTCACTGCGGTGTGAGGCTGCCGTCGCCGCAGAATAACAGGGGGTGTGGGTGAGTAGAAGGATGGCCTGGCCAGCGGTGGGAGTAGTAGGGGGCGGTGAGGCCTCCGCCGCATCGCAGCCGACCACGGGAGGCAGGAGCACGAGGCACGATCGGCGCTGATTTGGGCGGCTGGAGCAAGAAGACCAGAGGTTGAAGAAGCACTACGGCCGTTGGATGGACATCGTACGGCCACTGGAGCTAGAATCGTGCATATTGACTAAGTTGACAAAGCCCTCCGTCCCCGTCAACTTAGTAGGCCCACAAGTCAGCCTGCCACTATACTGGGTCCCAACTAATAGGGGGAGTATTCATTTTTTTGTGCGTAATAAGGCGGCACTTCCTTGCGTGCGAAGATATAGCTGGTGGGTCCGAGCTGTCAGCGGTGGTAACATTTTTTTTCGTGAAATACAGAGGCCCTTTCGGTGGGTCCCTGATATCAGGTGGAAGAATCATTATTTTGCGTGTAATAAGGAGGCATTTCCTTGCGTGCGGCCGTGGACCCAGCTGTCGGCCTCTCCACGTACAGTCCACTTCAGATGCATGTTGGCCGTTGACCACATTGACCAGGCCGCGCCAAGAGCACCAGGGCGGTGGACGACGGCGGGGCCTAGGAAGGGAACAACACGAAGGTAGGGAAGACTTGACAGTTGTTTCCCACACGGAGGGGAGTACGACTGTACGAGGGTTTACTGGTTCGTCTACCGTCGCCGGAGAATAACAACAGGTGTGGGAGAGTAGAGGGATGGCTAGGCCAGCGATGGGAGTACGGTGGGGCGATGAGGCCTGCACGGCAGCACAGTCGGCCGCGGGGAGGAGGGAGCAGGCAGTCCCGCCGGCGCTTGTTTGAGCGGCTGGAGCAGGAAGAGCAGAGATTGAAGAAGCACGACGGCCGTTCGATGGACATCCAACAGTCACTGCTTATGCGTCAACCTTTTATTTAGGAAAGCCTCAAATCTGTGGAAAACAACATACATCCCATCTGCCATTATTTCTAATATTTTACAACCCATTTTCTAATTCTTAAGGTTTTTTTGGAGCCCATATTCTTTTTGTTAGCATTACAGCCCATATTGTGGCCTCGGTTAAAAAATTATACGAAATTTTGCATATTTCGGTGCGGCCCGAACTGTTTTTAATCCCAAAATTTCAACTCACATTCAAACTAATTTTAAATATAAATGTATATCAATATAAAATCCAACAAATTCTCCACGCATAAAAATTAATGTAATTTAAAATCTCGAAATGAAAAAAGAGATTTGAAACTAATTGCCGGTTTGATGTGTTTTAAAAATGTACAACCCATTTCTCATTACTGATAGGCCATTTTCTCGGCCAGCCGAATGAAGCTCTCCTCGTCTTGAAAGATTTGCAGCCCAACAGGCCTGACAAAGCGACTTACTTGGCAAATCACAAAAAAACTGGGCTGTGGCCGTGGACCCAGCTGTCAGCCTCTCCACGTATAGTACTCTTCCGATGGAAGTCGGTCGTTGACCACATTGACCACGCCGCGCCGAGAGCACCAAGGCGGTGAACGACGGCGAGGCCTAGGAAGGGGACAACACGGAGCCGGGGAAGACGCGACAGTGGATGCCCACGCGGAGAGGAGTACGAGGGTTCACTGGTACAGCTGCGGCGTGAGGCTGCCGTCGCCGCAGAATAACAGGGGGTGTGGGTGAGTAGAGGGATACCCTAGGCCAGCGGTGGGAGTAGTAGGGGGCGGTGAGGCCTCCGCGGCATCATAGCCGGCCACGAGAGGCAGGAGCATGCGGCACGACCGGCGCTGCTTTGGGCGGCAGGAGCAAGAAGATGAGAGATTGAAGAAGAATGCCGGCCGTTGGATGTAAATCCAATGCCTTCTTAGGCTTCGACCTACTGTCCCACATGTCAGCCAGTCCATTGTTTTTTAGTCCATTTGGTGGGCTGGGTGAAACAATGATGTAGCATCTATGCAGCCCATTTAAATCCCATTTGCATTTTTGTCGAAATCCATGGACTTGCTGGGCTGGGTGAAAATATCATGTTGGGCTAGACGGAGAAATGTTATAAAAACATAAACACATGATTGCACGTCAGTAAAATCTTTGCAAGTTTATGTACGCAATCACTAGGAGTTAACTTGCAAAGTTATATATAAACAATTATTATTATTATTTTGTAAGAACTTTCAACTTACGAAATAAAATATCATTTTAATTTGATGAGTTAATAGTACGTGGGGTATTATTATTTTTTAGGCTAGACGTGGGATAGTTGAGTTGGTTCTAGGGGAAAGTATTAGGAGAAAACTCAGTTTACATCGAAAAAGAAAGTGGGAGAAAATTCAGAGACCTGCTGGGTCCACCTGAGGAGGGGAATATGTTGGGAGGAAGGAGATTCAAAGCACGGCAACCGAGTGAACTAGTTTTTTTACGGACAAGTGAACTAGTTTAATACATAAGCAAATAGCCACTAAAAAGCAATCAGGTTAATGGGTTCTTAAAAGAAATATTTCGGACAAAACAGATAATTACGACACATAGGCTAATGCATGAAACACTCAGATGATAAAGGTGCTTATAAACAGATAAAGTACAACATCTAGACCTTCCTGGCACGCTTGATTATGACGCTGCGGCTGACCGTGTACTCGTCGGTTACGGGAAGCACACACACCCTCATGTCCAAGATCTGCCTGTACATGTCATAGCATGCGTATGCGTCCTTGGCCGCGTAGGTTATGTAGGCTAGATTCAGAGGTACCTCCCACGTGTTCAGGTCGTCTTCTTTCATGTTGGCGTATCAGGGGTCGATGATGGTCGCAGCGAGGTCAACCACGGAGTCCTTCTCCTGCCGTTTGCTGATGATCTTGTATTGCTTCTGGATGTCGACAAGCTTGTTGCACCAGATGGCCGAATCGTCGCGTTCTTCCTTCTCTCCACCATAGCGAAGGTGCAGTCGGCGCTGCCGATGAAACGGGCGAGTGCTCCAGAACCTGGTGCAGCCATAGGACTGAGGCAAGGCAGAGCTTCACCGAGTCCGTATCGTTGGTGTACATCACATTCAACTTGGTGCAGCCATAGGACTGAACAGCGAACTCAAAGGGGAACTCCTTGCTGAAGTCCATATCCAGCAGGCTCACCCCTCGGATCGCCATTGGAGTCTCTTCGAGTGAACGAGTGTGTAGGCGGTGGCAGCAGTTCGTTTTTCAGCTCTTGGGGAACTGGATTGAACAGTAAGCTGAGTGTGTATAGGCGACAACAGTTACTACCCCTCCCTCGTCCGCTGCACGCCCGGCAGAAGATGCACCCTCGGCCACACGCTGGTTCACGAGCGGGTCTGTATTGGTACTGTAATAACAGGAGTTAGTGGTCACTTTACTTAACTTTAATTAGCTTTAATAGAAATTTATACTTCAAACAAGCAATGCATTCGCTCATTCTATCAGTGCCACAGGATCAACATGCACAACAATTAGAATTATTATTCTCAGGACGCACATGATCATCACATTTGTCGCACTTTCACAAAGATAATACTACCAAGTTTGAACTGTTTGTTATGGTTGTTGTCCTCTGCATCATCATGCCGTGTTTCCCAGCTTGCAAGATTCAGAACCAACAAATAAGATCCAAATAATAAGTACAACAAAGATGCCTACACATCTCATTGATTCCCAGCTTGCAAGATTCAGAACCAAAAAATAAGATCCAAATAATAAGTACAACAAAGATGCCTACACATCTCATTGATTCCCAGCTTGGAAGATTCAGAACCAACAAATAAGATTCAAATAATAAGTACAACAAAGATGCCTACAAATCTCACTGATTCCCAGCTTGCAAGATTCAGAACCAACCCATTAGAGCCTTTTGATAAAGTGAATATCGGTATTAAAACCATCTTGGCTAGCCATATCATACAATCGAAGAACTTGGTGAATGCTCTTGATCGTCACAACATCTGTAGTTGAGTATTCCTGTTTGCAGAGCATGTTTGCACAACACAAACAAGGAGACAGGAGGGCATGATTTCGCTTTAATAGCGGCCTCCTTGAACTCAACCTCCAGCTCTACTTGGATGAGGTCTGCCTGGAGTTCCACGATTCAATTCATGCGCCTTTTTCTGCAGTTCACCTGAAATGAAGCAAAGATTGCATCATTCAGCTAGCAAGAAGTACTTGCTCTTGCGAGCTGGCAGGTTCTTCTTTAGTAGTTGCACTAAAATTGAGGAACATTAAGGTTGGCTGTCCGGCTCATGTAAGGTGCAACTATAATTTTCTTATCCTTTTGTGCAGTTCCACTAAAATAAAGTGCCATTGTGGTGACAATGACGGCTCCATCTTGCAAAGGCTAATAAAATGTAGCACGAGATTACCAGCAGAACTTGACAGAGATTTTGGAAACCCCAATCACCATTTTGTGCAGTTCCAACAAAATTGAGAGATGTTGCCCACGTGCCATTTTAGTTGAACTGCACAAGACACTCATTCCAAAAAAGTGTTTTTTGCAGTTCACCAAAAGGTCACAATAGCAACAAGGTGAAATGGATATCCCTATCTGCACAAAAAGATAGAAAATAAACAGTTGCTGGTCAATAAGAATATATGAAACATATACAAAATGAAAAGAAGCATCTTAATTATGTTCATGGCAATCACGCAAGGACAGTAGAAATTTTAAAACATCAGCAATGCTTCAGGTTACCAGAAGCATTACGATCAACAATGAGATTCCTCAAATATGGGATTACTTTAATGGTGGCATTGCTTGTTTACCAGACACAGTAAATCAACAACAGCTAAAGAGTTGGTTTAAGGGCATGGGACCGTGGGGACACCAGGACACTCAGCAGCGTAAAGGAGCAACTTACTTATCATACTGGGGAAAACAACAGGAGTGCCATTTGTAACACAGTTTAATTGCATCTTATCACTGGAGGCATTATATTAACAATAACACTGGTTAGACTTGTCCCTAAGGTAACGGTGTGGTCGCTTCATTTTACATGCGCCCTTACATTAACAATAGCAAAAGGTTGGTATAAGGACATGTGACAGTGGACGCATCAGCACAATGTACCTACAAGGAGGCATAAAGTGGTGATGCCGAGTCATGCTATGTGAGGGCAGCAAACCTAATCCTGGAGACCTTGTACTATGTGAGGGCAGCAAATCTAATCCTGGAGACCTTTTACTATGTGAGGGCAGCAAATCTAATCCTGGAGACCTGTTACTATGTGAGGGCAGCAAATCTAATCCTGGAGACCTTTTACTATGTGAGGGCAGCAAATCTAATCCTGAGACCTTTTACTATGTGAGGGCAGCAAATCTAATCCTGAGGCCTTTTACTATGTGAGGGTAGCAAATCTAATCCTGGAGACCTTTTACTATGTGATGGCAGCAAATCTAATCCTGGACATACTCTGTTGACTTGTCCACCAGCCGCCACTTTCTATCCTTTTTTCAACCAATAATAGATTTGTTCCTTATCCAGTTTGTACTACGTTTTCCCATTATTTCCCTTTTCAACCAAGAGACCGGTTGGGTATCCGGTCTCTACTACTTTCACCATATTATTTCCTCTTTGAATCAAGTCCAAGATTCATGCTACAACTTTCCCCCCTTTCTTCTTTGTTTGAACAAAGCCCTAGATTCAAATGCATGAAGTAGCTTTACCTCTAATAATACTAAAAATTTAGGTGGCTTTGGAAGAGCTGATGGGAGTAGAAAAACATGCACATGCAGACACATGGGGAGCTGGGGCAGTAAAGCAAGGCCGCTTTCGAAGAACTTATACCTGAGGGTCGCCGGGATGTTGGCGGCGGCAGGTTGGATCTGCGGACAATACGACAGGGAGGAAGAAGGGTCGGAGGACCTCCCGAGCCGGTGCTGTGTCGGAGAGAATGGCACGGGCAGAGGATTGGGCCCCTTCGGCAGCTGTGGGTTTCCTCCCTCGGCGGTGATGACCGCGTGAACGATGCCTGTGGTCGCCAGCACCGTCTGGAAACGCTGCGCGGTGCGGGGCTGCAGACCGGCGCCTTGGATGATTTGGCACAGCCGACTGCCGCTCGCGTCCATCGCCTCCATAGGTGCTTGTGGCTTCTGGTCACTTGGTCTTGGATTGGAGTGAGCAGTGTTGCGCAGAGACTTGGGAGTAGATGGATTGGAGTGGTGGGGCTATACTAGCAAGTAGTTGTACGTACTAGTACAATAGTGGGCTCACATAGCAATTTTGTCTCATCCAAGAGCCTGACTATATGCGTGCTCCAATGTTCGCAACTGCAACGTTTGGTTTGCGCTTGGCTCTTTGCCTCTTCGAGAAGACGAACAATGATGTTACTACTACTGCTTCTACAGTGTTGAACCCACTGCTGCATGTCCGTCCACCGCGAGCGGGACGGATAGCTTGTTGTAGAAGTACTACTAAGCAAAAGCATGTCCTTGTTTGCGAGCAACCGCGCGCATGGGTGAGGGAGAAGGCGTGTAGTAAAATCAAGCTTCTTCTCGTTGTACGAGTTAACGCGACACATCATAGCACTGGCCCCACATGCTTGCCTCTAAACTTGGCTGAAAGACCCGCAGTGTACAATATATTTGCTGCAACCTCTAACATTTACCCACCACAAATTAAAATATATGTGGCCATATGCATCGTTGTGATGCAGAGGCCAGGGAGTCCCCCCTTTTCGAAAAAAACAAATTAAAATATATATTCCTGTCTTGACCAGATGAGCGTGCAAACTACAATCACCAGGGTGTCAGGTAGGGCCAGAAGACTATTTTAATTTTTTTAAAAACTTCGAGACGGCCACATAGCATGGAGCCGACTCCAACGATTTTAAGCTTACAGGCACGGTACACGCTATCCTGGACTACTCTACACGTGAAACTGCCACATGAGCGTCCGGGCTGCGCTTGGCTCTTCGCCTCTTCGGGAAGTCGAACAATGATGGAGTACTACTGCACTGGAGGAGTACTACAGTACGCTTCTGGCCATCTGACACTGATTGAACTGCTGCATGTCCACCGCGTGCGGGAGGGAGAGCGTGTAGCGAAAGCTTCTCCTAGTCTTGCCAGCCATCACGCTCATGGGCGAGGGAGGGACTCTCCTGCCTTTGCATGTATGACAGGTGGGCCCGACAGGTGTGTGGCCAACCTGTCATACAGCCAAAGGCAGGTGCAGTTAAGTCCGCGAGGGAGAGGATAATCAAACTTGTCGTTGATGTACGAGTTGACGCGACACATCAAATCACTGCACTCGATATATTTCAATAATTTCCGTTTACCGATGCATTAATTACAACACATGCATGCATGCCGTGACTCTCCTTTTGATACTCCCTCTGGTCCTTTTTACTCTGCATATTAGGTTTGTCTGAAGTCAATCTCATCCAACTTTGACCAAATTTATACAAAAAATTATTAACGTTCACATAACAACATATTTATTATTAGATCCATCTCGAAATATATTTTCATATTTTATTTATTGGATGTTATAGATGTTAATATTTTTTAATATAAATTTGGTCAAACTTAGAAAACTTTGATTTCAGACAAAGCTAATGTGCGGAGTAAAAAGGACCGGAGGGAGTACTTGCATGTGTTGATTTAATGCACCTTGAAGTAGTATAAAATATGTGACGGTAAAGCTTTGTAATACCCCGGCCCAAGTCAAGAGATGGTTGTGCACGAGGAGGGTGAGATCATGCAGACCGAACAGGACCCGACGATGGAGCTCTCTAAGGTCTCGATGGACCTCACCGTGCTCCACTGCCCCTTGTGCCTCCTTCCCTTGACGCCTCCAGTGTATGAGGTTCGAATTCACCTCGTCCATTCGGCTGATTGAGCAAGGTGCAGGTTTCTTGATTGATGCGCTATTCGATTGATTTCTGCAGTGCAAGGGAGGGCACCTGGCCTACGCGGACTGCCGCGTCGAGCGCCTCGGGAACCAGCGGCAGTGCCAGAAGTGCGAGTGCTGCGGTGGCTTCGACGTGCGGAACATGGCGGTGGACTCCGTCCTTTCGTCGGTGAGGGTGGAGTGCCCGCACGAAGGATGTGGGCTCTACCTCACTTACCACAAGCTCGCCGATCACCAGAGCGTGTGTCCGCTCACGCCCTGCAAATGTCCCGTGCCCGTTTGCGGCTACGAAGGCCCGCCGCCGGCGCTCTACCACCACATCAGCACCGCGCATCCCATGCCCGTGCATAGGATCCAGTACAACAAGGTGCTTTAGCTGCAAGTGCCACTGTCGAAGCCACGGCTCTTGCTGTTCACGAAGGAGGACCGCCGCGCGTTTTTCTTGGTCGGCGGCGTGCTCGACATCGGCGCGCCTATCGCCGTGTCGGTCGTCTGCATCAGAGCGGGGGCGTCCCCACTACCGCACTACATGGCCAAGCTGTGGGTGAATGGCCCGCCGGGGGAGCCCAAAGGCACGACAGACGCCGTCAAGGTGGAAATGGAGGTGACAAGCAGCAAGGATCCCGGCGACGTCAACGTGCAGGAGCTGACCTTCTTGACAGTTCCGCCCAAGCTGCTGGCCGGGGCTAAGCTTGTGTCCCTCCGCATTCAGATTGACAAGCTCATGTCCTAAATGTTTCTACAGTGCCTTCTGTTTATCTTAGTAATATGCTAATATAGGGATTACCTTGGTCTACTTTAGCTTAAGAAATGGTGGGTTTTGGTGGCGATGCAGCAATTACTTCGACATCAGATCAGTAATTTCCAATAGTCGAACGTATATTTTAGGGATGTTTGGTTTTAGGACTAGCATTGCCATACTTTGCCACACATTTTTGCCAAACTTGACTAAGGTTAGTTCATCAAAATAAGAGCCACACGTTGGCAAGCCTAAGGGAATCTTGCCACACTTTTTGTGCGTATGCCATGTGCGGTCCAAGTGTGGCTTGCCTAAGGTGTGGCTTGAACCAAACACTCACCTAAGTTGGTTAAACTTGCCTAAACTTAGAGTGGGGAAATCTTTGGCAAAGTTAGTCACAAACCAAACAACCCCTTTGTGTCTGTTGGATATAAAGTTCCTTTGGGTAAGAAGTACTACTTGTCATCAAAATGAATAAAAGGAGATGTATGTAGACATATTTTAGTTCTAGATACGTCCCTTTTTATCCATTTTGATGACAAGCACTCCCTCCGTTCCACAATACATGCCTTCCATTTGTCAAAATATAGATGTATCTAGACATGTTTTAGTATATAGGTACATCCATGATAGAGCCAATCGGATGGTTGAGAACACTACAATTCGTATCTACAGATGCGTGTGTGACTCCCAGATGCAGAGGCCGGGGGTCATCATCCTCCTTTTCGAGAAAAACAGAAGCGTGTGTGAGAGGACGAGTGCGTGCGTGCACCTCTTCTCTTCTTGTATAACGTACTACTAAACTTAGAGTAAAAGTTTTTGTGGGTGGCATGATGGTGCGTGCGAGAAGTCCCGAGAGATAGGTTTAATGCGTCTGAAAAAAAGACTAGCCTAGAGCTCGCCACGCGGCTATTCCCGTCGAACGCCCCATTAGCCGTAAGATATGTATACGACGGTGCTAGTTATTGCACGTACACAGCAGTACTCCCTCCTTTCCGGTTTATAGGGCTTAATTCAAAAATCTCACCAACCAAGATGGTGAGTGGTGGAATATTTTTTTGTAGTTTGCAAAAGCACCTAATTAATGCTCTTGTTTTCTCAAAAAATTATGTTTATCAATGCATTAATTGCAATGCATGCATGCATAAAGTACATGCATTGGTCAATTTCTCTTAATACTTGCATGCAATGATTTAATGCACCTTGGAATATGAACATGTGTTGGGGAACAACCAAACCGAGCCTTATAAAATGGAAAAACTAAAATTTGAATTGCAAATTACTCCACGCTATATTGAATTGCAAACCTGTTCACACCGATCACAACCTAAATGGTTTCCCACTTAGGAGCGTATTAGTACCACGCTATATTGAATTGCAAACCTGTTCACACCGATCACAACCTGAACGGTTTCCCACTTAGGAGCGTATTAGTACCACGCTACTCCCTCCGTCCGGGTTTATTAGGCCTAAAGACAATTTCTCTTAGACCAAGACACATAGTAATTTGCTCACATTAATTCTTTCATTTCACTCCCAATGCACTCTCTCACATGCATGCAGCCAATGAAAAAGCACGCATGAAGTATATTAATTTTTCAGCCATGGCACCAACAACAATGGCTTTCAATGCAACCAATGAAATGGTTGCATGCACGCACCTTTCCAAAGCGGGGCCTTACAAAAGGGGAGTATATTGAATTGCAAACCTGTTCACACCGATCACAACCTAAACGGTTTCCCACTTAGGAGCGTATTAGTACTCGGTTATAAATACTAGTATGCCAAGATGACTGCACATTCCTCCTCAACTCCTCATCCACAAAAACAATAAGTCATTCAACATCCTTCCCTTGCATCTGCCATGGCCAGCGTGAGTCCTGGGGTCGAGAGATTGCCACCAGGGAGAGGCGAGCATGGAAGCGGAAGCATGAGAGATCTCCCGCCTTGCTGCGAGAGCAGCCGACATCTCCCGCCGTGCGGGAGTAGCAACACAGAGGTCCCGCCGCGCCGCTGAAGCAGCACGGAGGTCCCGCCGCACCGTCGATGCAGCAGACTGGTCCGGCCACGCCGCGGAAGTAGCAGAGATGTCCCGCCGCGCCACGAATGCAGCAGAGATGTCCCGCCACGCCGCGGCAGCCTAGGAAAATTTCTCGCGGGCAGGCGACGGTTGTTACAGGCGAATGCATGCGATCGTCCATAGCCAGATGGATCAGATCTCCGGCTGGGCGAGGTTGCAGACGACATGAAAGCCTCGTTTGAACAGGCTACCAGCGTCATCCGGCAACTAAGGGAGGGCAATGAGATGCTCCGGGCCGAGCGCGACCTGTTGAGGGAGAAGATCGTCCGAAGTTCAGACCAGCAGGAGGAGACCAGTGCCTTGTTGAAGAGGACCGACATCATCGTCAAGAAATTTATGGACGATAATGACATGCTCCGCAATGAGCGCCAAAGGCTGGTGGAGGAATCCATGGATGTTCTCAAGCAGCTTCTTGAGGACACGAAAGAGCTCATCGCCGCTCGACGTGGAGACTAGTTTCCTGGTTTCTTTTGATGTAATAATCGGTTTAGGATGTGGATTGTGTCGTCGGTTGTGAAATGTTGGGTTCTAGCGTGGATGTTTAGCCTTTGTTGGCCTCTTGGGATGTTGTGATTTCAATCTGGTAGCTTTTAGTCCTTCGTGTTAGGCTGGAGTTGTGCTGAACTTCTTGTGAATTATGGTGGTTTTCAGTAATGAAAATCGGAAGGGGCAAGCCCTTCTTTGATAAAAAAATTAATCATCCTTATATATTCATCAGTCTTGCTATAAGTCGCAGTAGATGCTATATAGGTCCGTTGGATCATACATCAAGATCCGTGCTTTCAGATTTTCTTTTTTCTCTCTTAAATCTCAGTCGAGTGAGACATAGCCATGCCATTAAACAAAGGCTCGGGCGCCATTAATGGAGACCTTGGGAGAGAGGTGGACGGCAGATGGAGGTCAAAGGGCTCTCCTCCCGATAAGCACGCGCAGGGGTCTGATCGCACGCCTCTCGTACTCAAATAGCTATCCTGCACGGCGCCTCCTAGCTAATAAAAAATGGGGACGCGTGGCGGCACGTAAATGGTACTAGTAAGTAGAACGCCCACGGTTTCAATAATACTTGTGTTTCCGATTGTAACGTGACAACACTTGTTCCAAAATGACTTTGTTGATTGTTTTAATGTGTACGCCTTCGCAAATCGGACTGCAAATTTACCACAACATGTTGGTTCCATGTCATGGTGATACGTCTCCAATGTATCTATAATTTTTGATTGCTCCATGCTATATTATCTACTGTTTTGGACTATATTGGGCTTTATTTTCCACTTCTATATTATTTTTGGGACTAACCTATTAAGCGGAGGCCCAACCCAGAATTGTTGTTTTTTTGCCTATTTCAGTATTTCGGAGAAACAGAATATCAAACGGAGTCCAAACGGAATAAAACCTTTGGGAACGTGATTTTCTCACCGAACGTGATCCAGGAGACTTGGACCCTACTCCAAGGAGTCAAAGAGGCGGTCACGAGGGTGGGGGGCGCCCCCCCTAGGGCGCGCCCCCTGCCTCATGGGCCCCTCGGTGCTCCACCGATGTACTCCATCCTCCTATATATACATACGTACCCCCAAACGATCAGAACAAGGAGCCAAAAACCTAATTCCACCGCCGCAACTTTCTGTATCCATGAGATCCCATCTTGGGGCCTGTTCCGGAGCTCCGCCGGAGAGGGCCGTCATCACGGAGGGCTTCTACATCATCATAGCCTCTCCGATGAAGTGTGAGTAGTTTACCTCAGACCTTCGGGTCCATAGCTAGTAGCTAGATGGCTTCTTCTCTCTTTTTGGATCTCAATACAAAGTTCTCCCCCTCTCTTGTGGAGATCTATTCGATGTAATCTTCTTTTTGCGGTATGTTTGTTGAGACCGATGAATTGTGGGTTTATGATAAAGTCTATCTATGAATAATATTTGAATCTTCTCTGAATTCTTTTATGTATGTTTGGTTATCTTTGCAAGTCTCTTCGAATTATCTGTTTGGTTTGGCCAACTAGATTGGTAGTTCTTGCCATGGGAGAAGTGCTTAGCTTTGGGTTTGATCTTGCAGTTTCCTTTCTTAGTGACAGAAGGGGCAGCAAGGCACGTATTGCATCGTTGCCATCGAGGATAACAAGATGGGGTTTATTTTATATTGCATGAATTTATCTCTCTACATCATGTCATCTTGCTTAAAGCGTTACTTCGTTTTTAACTTAATACTCTAGATGCATGCTAGATAGCGGTCGATGAGTGGAGTAATAGTAGTAGATGCAGAATTGTTTTGGTCTACTTGTCTCAAAAACCGAGGGAAATACTTACGCTACTCTGATGCATCATCCCTTCCTCTTCGGGGAAATCCAATGCAAGCTCAAGAGGTAGCAAGAAGAATTTTTGGCGCCGTTGCCGGGGAGTCTACGCAAAAATTCAACATACCAAGTACCCATCACAATCCCTATCTCTCGCATTACATTATTTGCCATTTGCCTCTCATTTTCCTCTCCCCCACTTCACCCTTGCCGTTTTATTCACCCTCTCTCTCCGTTCCCCTTCTCTTTCCCAACTTGCCTCTTTTGCCCGTTTCTTGTTTGCTCGTATGGTTGGAATAGTTGTTTATTTATTACTAAACAGAGAACCTAAGATCTATGGATCCTCATCCACTTGCTAATCTTTTTAAGAGATCCAATTATGACGAACCAATTGCTAGTGAGTTTTGTGCACTAGATTATCTTTATGAGGTTTTTCTTGAAATTCGTGAATATGAAAAGTGTGATGAATTACTTTATGAAGCGATTCACTATAGATCTTTGAATAGAACGCATGATTGCAATGATTATAGTATAAATTCTATGAATGTCAATTGTGCTAATAATATGCAAAACCCTAAGCTTGGGGATGCTAGTTTTACTATGTCCTCTACTTGTTGCAACGATCATGATTGGGGTGATTCTTCTTTTGATCTTGAAAATTTATTTAAACCCCATGATGAATATGAGATTGATCATAATGTTTGCAATAATATTAAAGTGGGTTTGGAAAGGTCATGACTTTAGTTAATGTTAATCCCACTATTTTGGAAGAGTCTCAACTTTGCATACATGTGGATCCTGTTAAGAATATGTTTCATGATACCTATATTGTTGAATTTGCTTATGATCCTACATGTAATTACTATGAGAGAGGAAAATATGGTTTTAGAAATTTTCATGTTACTAAATTACCTCTCGTTATGTTGAGATTGCTATTGTTTCTTTCCGCTTCCTTGCATATGATAGTTTTTGCTTGCTATGATAATTTGTTTGCCTTTAAGATGCCTATGCATAGGAAGTATGTTAGACTTAGATGTGTTTGTCACATGCTTTATGATGCTCCTTTTGTGCTTCAATTCTTGTCTTTCTTGTGAGCATCATTAAAATTACCAATGCCTAGCTATAAGGCTTTAAAGAAAAGCGCTTGTTGGGAGACAACCCAATATTTTTCCTTGCTGTTATTTAATAAATAAATTATTTAGCCTCTGTTTTGGTTGTGTTTTTTGTGCTTAATTAGTGTTTGTGCCAAGTAGAACCATTGGGGAGACTTGGGGAAAGTCTTGTTGAACTTGCTGTAAAAAAACAGAAACTTTAGCGCTCACGAGAACTAATGTCATTTTTATTTGAAGAGTGATATTTAGTTAATTATTTTTTAATATGATTAATAGATAAATTCCTCACGTCCAGCAATTTATTTTAGAATTTTTGGGATTCCATATCTTGCGCTAGCTACAGATTACTACAGACTGTTCTGTTTTTGACAGATTCTGTTTTTCGTGTGTTGTTTGCTTATTTTGATGAATCTATGGTTAGTAAAATAGTTTATAATCCATATATAAGTTGGAATACAGTAGGGTTAACACCAATATAAATAAAGAATGAGTTCATTACAGTACCTTGAAGTGGTCTTTTGTTTTCTTTCGCTGACGGAGCTCACGAGTTTTCTACTTTAAGTTTTGTGTTGTGAAGTTTTCAAGTTTTGGGTGAATTCTTTTGATGGATTATGGAACAAGGAGTGGCAAGAGCCTAAGCTTGGGGATGCCCATGGCACCCCCAAGATAATCCAAGGACACCAAAAAGTCAAAGCTTGGGGATGCCCCGGAAAGCATCCCCTCTTTCGTCCACTTCCATCGGTAATTTACTTGGAGCTATATTTTTATTCACCAACATGATATGTGTTTTGCTTGGAGCGTCTTGTATTATTTTTGTCTTTGTGTTTTAGTATGACACAATCATCCTTTCTGTACACACCTTTTGAGAGAGCCAGACATGAATTAAAATTTGATAGAATACTAATATCTTTTGAGCTATGTAGTTTTGCTCTATGTGCTTCACTTATATCTTTTGAGCGTTATAATTTTGCTCTATGTGCTTCACTTAGATCTTTTAGAGCACGGTGGTGGATTTGTTTTAAAGAAACTATTGATCTCTCATGCTTCACTTAGATTATTTTGAGAGTCTCTTAATAGCATGGTAATTTGCTTAATAATAATATGCTTGGTATTCAAGATTTGTGAAACTTTCTTTTGAGTGTGTTGAATACTAAGAAAAGTTTGATACTTGATAATTGTTTTGAGATATGGAGGTGATAATATTAGAGTCATGCTAGTTGAGTAGTTGTGAATTTAAAGAATACTTGTGTTAAAGTTTGTGATTCCCATAGCATGCACGTATGGTGAACCGTTATGTGATGAAGTCGGAGCATGATTTATTTATTGATTGTCTTCCTTATGAGTGGCGGTCGGGGACGAGCGATGGTATTTTCCTAGCAATCTATCCCCCTAGGAGCATGCGCGTAATACTTTGCTTTGATAACTTCTAGATTTTTGCAATAAGTATATGAGTTCTTTATGACTAATGTTGAGTCCATGAATTATACGCACTCTCACCCTTCCACCTTTGCTAGCCTCTCTAATACCGCGCACCTTTCGCCGGTATCATACACCCACCATATACCTTCCTCAAAACAGCCACCGTACCTACCTATTATGGCATTTCCATAGCCATTCCGAGATATATTGCCATGCAACTTTCCACCGTTCCGTTTATTATGACAGACTCCATCATTGTCATATTGCATATCCCGGTACACCGCCGGAGGCATTCATATAGAGTCATATTTTGTTCTAAGTATCGAGTTGTAATTGTTGAGTTGTAAGAAAAATAAAAGTGTGATGATCATCATTATTAGAGCATTGTCCCAGTGAGGAAAGGATGATGGAGACTATGATTCCCCCACAAGTCGGGATGAGACTCCAGACGAAAAATAAATAAAAGAGGCCAAAGAAGCCCAAAAAAAGGAGAAAGAAAAGAGGCCATAAAAAAGAGAAAAGGCCCAAATAAAAAAAATGAGAGAAAAAGAGAGAAGGGACAATGTTACTATCCTTTTACCACACTTGTGCTTCAAAGTAGCACCATGATCTTCATAGTAGAGAGTCTCTCATGTCGTCACTTTCATATACTAGTGGGAATTTTACATTATAGAACTTGGCTTTTATATTCCAATGATGGGTTCCTCAAAATGCCCTAGGTCTTCGTGAGCAAGCAAGTTGGATGCACACCCACTTAGTTTCTTTTGATGAGCTTTCATTTACTTATAGCTCTAGTGCATCCGTTGCATGGCAATCCCTACTCACTCACATTGATATCTATTGATGGGCATATGCTTAGCCCGTTGATACGCCTAGTTGATGTGAGACTATCTTCCCCTTTTTTGTCTTCTCCACAACCACCATTCTATCCCACCTATAGTGCTATATCCATGGCTCACGCTCATGTATTGCGTGAAGATTGAAAAAGTTTTTGAAAAAGTTAGAGTATGAAACAATTGCTTGGCTTGTCATCGGGGTTGTGCATGATTTAAATACTTTGTGTGGTGAAGATAGAGCATAGCCAGACTATATGATTTTGTAGGGATAACTTTCTTTGGCCATGTTAGTTTGAGAAGACATAATTGCTTTGTTAGTATGATTGAAGTATTATTATTTTTATGTCAATATAAACTTTTGTCTTGAATCTTTCGAATCTGAATATTCATATCACAATTAAGAAGATTTGCATTGAAATTATGCCAAGTAGCACTCCGCATCAAAAATTCTCTTTTATCATTTACCTACTCGAGGACGAGCAGGAATTAAGCTTGGGGATGCCTGATACGTCTCCAACGTATCTATAATTTTTGATTGCTCCATGCTATATTATCTACTGTTTTGGACTATATTGGGCTTTATTTTCCACTTTTATATTATTTTTGGGACTAACCTATTAACCGGAGGCCCAGCCCAGAATTGCTGTTTTTTTGCCTTTTTTAGTATTTCGGAGAAACAGAATATCAAACGGAGTCCAAACGGAATAAAACCTTCGGGAACGTGATTTTCTCACCGAAGGTGATCCAGGAGACTTGGACCCTACTCCAAGGAGTCAAAGAGGCGGTCACGAGGGTGGGGGGCGCCCCCCTAGGGCGCGCCCCCTACCTCGTGGGCCCCTCGGTGCTCCACCGACGTACTCCTTCCTCCTATATATACCTACATACCCCCAAACGATCAGAACAAGGAGCCAAAAACCTAATTCCACCGCCGCAACTTTCTGTATCCACGAGATCCCATCTTGGGGCCTGTTCCGGAGCTCCGCCGGAGAGGGCCGTCATCACGGAGGGCTTCTACATCATCATAGCCTCTCCGATGAAGTGTGAGTAGTTTACCTCAGACCTTCGGGTCCATAGTTAGTAGCTAGATGGCTTCTTCTCTCTTTTTGGATCTCAATACAAAGTTCTCCCCCTCTCTTGTGGAGATCTATTCGATGTAATCTTCTTTTTGCGGTATGTTTGTTGAGACCGATGAATTGTGGGTTTATGATAAAGTCTATCTATGAATAATATTTGAATCTTCTCTGAATTCTTTTATGTATGATTGGTTATCTTTGCAAGTCTCTTCGAATTATCCGTTTGGTTTGGCCAACTAGCTTGGTAGTTCTTGCCATGGGAGAAGTGCTTAGCTTTGGGTTTGATCTTGCGGTGTCCTTTCTTAGTGACAGAAGGGGCAGCAAGGCACGTATTGCATCGTTGCCATTGACGATAACAAGATGGGGTTTATTTCATATTGCATGAATTTATCTCTCTACATCATGTCATCTTGCTTAAAGCGTTACTCTGTTTTTAACTTAATACTCTAGATGCATGCTGGATAGCTGTTGATGAGTGGAGTAATAGTAGTAGATGCAGAATCATTTCAGTCTACTTGTCATGGACGTGATGCCTATATACATGATCATGCCTAGATATTCTCATAACTATGCTCAATTCTGTCAATTGCTCAACAGTAATTTGTTCACCCACCGTAGAATACTTATGCTCTTGAGAGAAGCCACTAGTGAAACCTATGGCCCCCGGGTCTATTCTCATCATATTAATCTCCATCACTTTAATTTTGCTTTGCTTTTTTACTTTGCCTTTTACTTTTCACTTTGCATCTCTATATCAAAAATACCAAAAATATTATATATATCAGATCTCACTCTCGTAAGTGACCGTGAAGGGATTGACAACCCCTAATCGCATTGGTTGCGAGTAACTATCGTTTTGTGCAGGTACGAGGGACTTGAGCGTGGCTTCCTACTGGATTGATACCTTGGTTCTCAAAAACTGAGGGAAATACTTATGCTACTCTGCTGCATCATCCCTTCCTCTTCGGGGAAATCCAACACAAGCTCAAGAGGTAGCACATGGCACCAAGCCAAGTTTCATTATTTTCATGCGTGTTTTGGATTTACAGGAATTAAAAAAACTAAGTTTCTCAATGTTTCCAACCCAGCCACGATGCCCAGAATTTTGAATTTCATTCCCATTTCTTGCATGGAACCTAGAAATTTACCTGAGGACACACATGTGATTTTTCAACCAACTTTGGTGCACTGGAACATGTGCTTGTATTTCAAATTTGAATTATGCACACAAAGGTGACACGTTCCCTCCCAGAACCACGAGCCTTCTTGAGAGAAGCTCCGATTTGCAAGAAGCTTATACCAAAATTTGTTCCTATTCGGCCAATTTTTTTACCACGGCATGGTACTACCATGACATGACACCATGCCAAGTTTCATGATTTTAAAACCAAGTTTCTCAATGTTCTCGACCGAGCCACGATGCCCAGATGTTTGAATTTTATTCTCATTTTTTGCATGGGACCTACTCCCTCCTTCCATCTATATAGGGCCTAATGTGTTTTTCAAGACAGTCTTTGACTATTGACAAGATTAATAGCACATGAGATGTATACTATGAAAATTATATTATTGGAAGCTCCTTTGACATATAAATTTGAAGGTATGCTTTGTGTAAGTTGCATGTCATATATTATTGTTCTAACGTTTGGTCAAAGTTAGCCTCGAAAAACGCATTAGGACCTATATAGATGGAAGGAGGGAGTAGAAATTCACCCGAGGACACAAATGTGATTTTTCAACCAACTTTGGTGCACGGGAGCATGTGCTTGTAGTCCAAATTTGAATTAAGCACATTAAATGACCAAAAACTCAATTAATGTGTAAATAAGGCCAAAAGAAGGCGGAATAATTCCAAAATTTAACAGGGCACTCATGTAGTTCTATGTTTCCTTTGTAAATAAACTCAAAGGGGACAACGTATATTGTTTCGCACTCAAAGGTGGCACGTTCCCTCTCAAAACCACGAGCCTTCTTGAGAGAAGCTTCGGTTTGCAAGAAGCTTATACCAAAATATGTTCCTATTCGGCCAATTTTTTTACCCCAACATGGTAGTACCATGACATGACATCCATGCCAAGTTTCATGTTTTTCAGACGTGTTTTGGATTTACAAGAATTTTAAAACCAATTTTCTCAATGTTCTCGGCCGAGCCACGATGCCTAGATGTTTTAATTTTATTCTCATTTCTTGCATGGGACCTAGAAATTCACCCGAGGACACAAATGTGATTTTTCAACCAACTTTGCTGCACGAGAGCATGTGCTTCTTGTTCAAATTTTAATTATGCACATTAAATGACTAGAAACTCAATTAATGTATAAAAAACGACAAACAAACCCGGAATAATTCCAAAATTTAACAGGGCACTAATGTAGTTCTATGTTGCCTTTGTTAAGAAACTCAAGGGGGGGAGCATATATCATTTCACACTCAAAGGTGGCACGTTCCCTCTTAGAACCACGAGCTTCCAAATCGGCCCAATTTTTTTCACAACATGTTAGTGCCATGACATGACACCAAGCCAAGTTTCATGATTTCCAGGCGAGTTTTGGATTTACATGAATTTAAAATCAAAGTTTCTCGATGTTCTCGGCTGAGTCATGATGGCCAGATGTTTGAATTTCATTCTCATTTCTTCCATGAGACCTAGAAATTCAACCAAGGACACACATGTGATTTTTCAACCCACTTTGGTGCACCGGAGCATGTGCATGCAATTCATATTTAGATTATGCACATTAAAAGTCCAGAAACTCAATTAATGTATAAAAAGGCCAAATGAACCCGAAATAATTCCAAAATTTAACAGGGCACTCATATAGTTCTATGTTGCCTCTGTAAATAAAATCAGGGGGCAGCGTATATCATTTCGCACACAAAGGTGACACGTTCCCTCTCGGAACCACGAGGCTTGTTGAGAGAATATCCGGTTTTGCAAGAGGCTTATACCAAAACTTGTCCCAATTCAGCCAAAAATTATACATAAGAAAATAGGGTTAAATTATCCCAAACATCTCGCTACCTAGACCAATAATGTACTATGATTTGAATTCAACATAAAATGGATACAAATATTTGAATTGGAGAGCGTATGGTACATGTAGTTCATAGTGAAATATGATTACTGCTATATGTATGTTTTTTGTTATCAAGATAATATTTAAATTATTGTATAACTTGACAACAATCATAATTAAATAAGGAAAATTGATTCAAATTTAGTCCATATGGTGGACGACAATATATATGTTCACATGGTGGAGTAAAATGTTCATATATGATGGAAGATCAAAATGTACGACTACATCAATTATAAACCGCAAGGTCACCTAATGATATATTCGAATTCAACATAACGTGGATTCAAAAATTGAAATTCGAGATCATGGCATCTGTAATCATATAAAAAGGGACATTACTCTTTCTTTGGTGGGAATTGATTTGTTTTTTTGTTGTTGTTGAGGGAAGTGCGAATCGATTTGGTACTGTGCAGGGTAATCTTGTTCTCCCGATTTTTTTACATTTTTCTTGTAGTTTTTTCAATGGCATCTATAGCAATATAGTAAAAGGGGACATGACTCTCTTGTGTCTTGTATGAATTGTTTTTTTACACGTTAAGTTTGTTCTGCCGAACAAGGAATCCGCACCTTGTTATCCCGAAATTTTCAAGCTCGAGTATCTTTCGTCTCACTTGCTTTGAAATTCCCGCTTCTTCAACCCGCGCCGCGCCTTGTTATCCCGAAATTTGGACACGTGTGAGAACTCCCTCCTCATCCAAAATCGCTCCCGCAGCCCAGACACGTGAAATCCCCCTTCTACCCCTCAGCCGAAAATGAAGCTCCACGTCGCGGTGTCAAAATCGATGGGGGTACGCTGGTAACTTACCCTACATTTCGGACAAGCGCGTCCCTAAGCTTGGCTCCCCCTCCCCCTTCGCCCCCCATTCGTACACCGAGGCCGCCAAAACCCGCGAAACCCCACGCTCCTCCGTCGGCCTCCCGACCGCCGCCCAGCCGGAGTCTCTTCCCCGACTACGTCGTCCACCGCAACAGCTCACCGTCCCTCATCCATCGCACCGGATGAGGATCCATTGTCGATCTCGTTGTCCCGCCGGATCAGCCGCCCCGTCCTCCCCCTCCAAGGAGCTGCCCCGATGTTCGCCTCGTCTATCGCGCCACCTCAATCCCCACAGCGCCATCTTGACCTACCCCACCGAAACTGCAACACCCTCACCAATTCCTCCGATGAAGCCAAGGCCAACTCGGCGCCACCAAGGAGGTTCTGCACTCACCGCTGCATTTTATCTTTTATTTGATCTCACGGGGCTGCCGGTGCTCGATGCCGAGCAGACATGGCGTGTCTCCATCGACGGCGCCGTTGCCGGCCACATCATCCATGGCGTCTCTCCCCCATGTCGTTGCTTCCTCGGTGGTGACTTCCACAACGGCACTAGCTGCAGCTGCACCGGCTCTCGCTCGCGCTGCGGCTCTGTTCTTGTTGTCGGTCATGCTGCTGCACTGCTCCTGCTTTCGTTCATGCTGCTGCTCTACTCTTGCTCTCGCTTGCGCTGCTGCTACTGCTGCACGACCTCCGACAGCTACAGGAGTTGCTGCTTTAGCACTCACTCGCGGTGCTACTGCACGACTTGCTCTCTGCTAGTGCGTTCCCTGCTCGAGCGTCTACTGATTTAGATCACTACTTCTCTGCTACTAGTGCTCGAACGCCCTAAACATCTATTGCAATGCTCTGTTACTAGTTCAATCAGTTTCGACAGTAAAATTCAGTTTCGACTATGAAGTTCATTTTCTCCAGTTAAGTTCAGAGTGAATAGTACTTACAGCATCTGTCGGAGCGGCCGTGGTGCGGCTGATGCATTTTACATCTAGCACTTTTTGGTGATGTATTTTACATCATCTATTGCAGATGATATTAGGGCCCCACTTCAGATAAACATTGTCTGTCTTGTCATGCTTCAGCCTCGTCGCCGTACACCTTAGCGGAGCTGCTCCAACGACGGAACCATCCATCACAGCGGAGCAGTACCCTCGGCGCTGTTTCCAGAGGCCTCGGATCTTCTTCCCCGCCTCCGACAGTCACACCAGCATCATCACCATCCTCCATGTCCAACCCAATGATGCCGAGGTCCACAAGGCTATGCCAAAGAGGTTGTACACTCATCGCATCACTTTGTTTCTCCATTCCTATGTTCTTCCAATTCATGTGAGCCAAACACCCAGGTTGACTGAAATCCTATGTTTCCAAATGCTCTGTTTTGCACGTGCATTCCTATCCTATTCCTGTGTTTTTCCTGTCCCTGCATGTATAGAATCCTCCAATTCTAAGGAGCCCTTACAGATTTACTTCATTTTCAGATAGGCGCCAAAGAAAACTCTGTGTGTTATGTCCTGCTCCTGCCGTGCTGTCATCCACCCCACCTGAGGTGCACCATCGACAGAAGCGTTCACTACAGCAGAGATCCCCCCTGCAGACTTCCTTTCGCCGCCTCAGATCATCTTCCCCGTTGCCAGTAGCCACGCCAACTGCATTACCATCATCTAATGAGCAGACGAACCTGAGGACTACACAGTTTCGGAAGAGAGGTCGTAGTCTTTCGTGTTTGCTTACGTTATACATCGGTTATTATTACCTGCTACTTTATCGTTCAATCTTGAGTTTTGAATTTCCCATGGGTCTCATATCGAGCCAGCAACGAATAGTATTTGTCTACTATCTGGTTCATCTGGGGTCTTCTATGTGGTTCATGTTGGGTGGGCAACAAACAATAGATGATCCATTGTCTATCTTTTTAAACTGAAGCTATAATCTACCTGCTATCATTAGTTTTGGATCCATCCACTCGTTTGCTACCATCAGTCTTGATTTTTGCATGCACCCCTTAGGCCTTACAAAATCTAACTATTTTTTATTATGCATGTCAGATATTGTACACAATCGTACTGAACATGTAGAGAAAAAGAGAAGACCGTTGCGTGCGAATATAATGTCATGCAGACGCCGCTCCATGGTGGGCGAAGTGGCACCCCCTCCAGCATTTCCAGATTGTATTCTAGAGGAAGATAACTATTCAGATGGAGATTCAGAAGGAGCCGACCACGCCTGTTTACCACCCGAGGTGTTTGCTCTAACCTAGCATGCTGATGTTGGTCATATCATGCATATGGCGCCTTGCATTGCTTACATTATACATCTTATATGTCATCAGCTTAGTTTAGATTTGCTTTGTGTGAATGCCACCTGTTTGGTTTCTATATCATACTCCCACCATTCCTAAATATTTGTCTTTTTAGAGATTTCAACAAGTGACTACATACGGAACAAAATGAGTGAATCTACACTCTAAAATATGTCTATATACATCCGTATGTGGTAGTCCATTTGAAATCTCTAAAAAGGCAAATATTTAGGAACGGAGGGAGTATATGGGAATTATGCAATGCCATCTCCTTTAGCCAGGCATCATATACGTGAATCAGGCAATGCCCTCCTGTTTAGCCAGTCATCGTATATGTGAATTGTATCGTGCCATATTTTTTTCCATAATGTATTCCATTTGTCAACAATGTTTACACATTCATCTACTCTTCCTGTGCATCAGCCATTTGAGTCGTTCATGGGAAAATCTGGAGTGAAAACAAGGTCTTCTGAGCAGTCAGTGCTACCTGTCGATGCAGATTTCTTGCTGGTTATAGATACCTCCTCAGAGGAGGATTCAGAGAGAGATGACCAGTCGTATCCCCTCCCCCCCGAGGTGCACGCTCTAACTTGGCTGGGTTATATTGCTCATATCATGCATATGGTCTCTTGCATTACCATGCCATCTGCTTAGATTAGACATGCTTTGTGTGAATGCCTCCTGTTTGCTTTCTATATCAAATATGTGAATTATGCAATGCCATGTTTTTCAGCCAGTTATCATATATGTGAATTATGCACCGCCATGGAGCCAGGCATCATATATGTGAATTATCTCATGCCATCTTTTTTTTCATTACGTATTACATTTGTCGAAAATCTGTGTATATTGAACTACTCTTCATGTGTATCAGCCATTTGAGCCGGTTATGGAAAAATCTTGAGTGAAAACAAGGTCTTCAGAGCAGGCAATGGTACCCGTTGAAGCATATATCTCGATGGTTACATGGAGCTCCTCAGAGGAGGATTCAGAGACAGATGACTAGTCCTATATCCCACCTGAGGTGTATGCTCTAAGTTGCAATGTTTATATTTCTCATATGATGCATATGGTGTCTTGCATTGCTTAGTTTAGACATCATATGCACAATATTGAATTCTATTTGCTTAGTTTAGAGATCATACATGCGAGTGCCAGCTGCTTAGTATATGAATCAATTATGTCAATTATATCATGCCATCCTGTATACTTAGACAACATGTATGTGAATTATTTCATCCCAACCTATTTTAGAAAGACATCATATAGTTTTGTCATGTCATCCTGTTTAGGTACTCATCATATGTTGAATTATGCCATTATATCCTGTTAAGTTATCCATCATATATCTGAAACTGTGTCATGCTATCCTGTTTAGTTAGGCATCATATATGTGAAATTGTGTCATGCTGTCCTGTTTGGTTAGACAACATATTTGTGAATTACCACATTTGTCTATCATACAATGTCTATACGTTCAATTTCTTTTCTTGTTTATTAGCCATTTGAATTGGAGCGGGTGATGGTGGTATCTAAGGGAGCAAAAACCCGTTCTTCACAAAAGACAGTGCTACCCGTCGATGCAGATAGAACCATGGTTGTACTGGCCCACAAACTAGCCCCACCACACATAATCGAGACTCTTCCAGATTGCACACTTGCACCGTTGGGCAGAGAACTAGCTACAACCCATCTAACCGCAACCCCAGCGGATAGTAACCCACTTATAGTTGACAAAGCACCATGTCCACCACAGAGTACCCCCACACGAGCAGTTTGTAAAGCTACTGCAGTGCCCAAAGCACGAAGACCACCACAACTAACCCAAACTCCACGTTTAAAGCAGAAGAGAAACTGTTCTCAGGTCAGATTCCGTAGCTATGGTCCATACTCCTTTGTTGTTGCATCACTGTATTTACTCATACCAACTACTTTCGAATTTGAAGGATCCAATTGAAACTCCAATGGCGCAACAGGTATGTTTTAAACCTATTTCTTTAACCGGATTGCTGTTCTAACTTCTTGCTCTATGTTGATTTCAGTTTAAGTTGTATAAACAATTATGTTCTCATGTGATGCACATTACAAGTGCTGCCAATGCTGTGTAGTTTCTCACACTTATATTCTGTCTATGCTGCTGTGTCTTAAAAATATATGAGTTGAACTATGTCTCTATCTTGATTAGGGAACATAAACTAGAATGATATGGACAATACAGTGACCATAGTACATAGGTATATGTTTGTTTCATGCTGTTATCCTGTCCACCTTACTACTGAACCGGTTTACCAAAATGAGTTCCATATACTACAAGCTAAACCTATGATGTGTCTGCTTGTTTCTCTTGTAGTATGCAAACAAAATATTGGAGAAGAGCACCCCACTATGCAATGGTAGAGAAAGTAATGCAGATAAGGTTCAAGATAGTGAGACAACCCTATTGGTCTCCAAGAAAGGTGATAAAAACGATCTTGTAGACAGTGAGAAAAACCACAGTCCTGCGTTGATGTAGTGTTCGAGTTACTGGCCAGTACCGCTGGCACAAGCTCTTTGAACTTGCCGCCTGAATCACTTTGGCTTCTTTAGTCTCAGCTACAAGCTGAAAGGCATCAGTCAGCTGTGCCATGGCAAGAAGTCGAAGGACTGAGGAAGTCCCTGCAGAATTCAGATGCGTACTTTCTTGTGCAACATCAAGCGGTGGAGGATTTAAGCGCCAAACAAGAGAAAGTTAATAAGCTTGCTAAGCATCTTGCCAGCATTATGGGTACCCAGGATATTGTTTCTTGAACTCTTCTGAAGTGGTTTTAGTTCTGGACTTGTTTTGTTGCGGCGTTTATATGCTACTTTGTTCCCTATATTTGCACTGGTGGCGAACTTTGATGCCTAGTGGATGTAATATGTGTAATAGTCGTGATAGCCTAGCATAAGTTGCTTGCTTATTTATTTCCTTGTTGTCTTGTTTATTTGTTTGCTTGTAGTCAGTGCAGTTCTTTTTCCACGGTTTGCTAGTGGCTGCAATAACTATTTTTTAAAACTAGGCCACAATAACCATGGGCTAATATTTACTGTAGTGACACTGGGCCTCCTACGGGCCATAGAAACAGTGGGCCTTCCATGGGCCGTAGAAACAGTAGGCCTTCTACGGGCCGTAGAAACAATGGGCCTTCTATGGGCCGTAGTGAAGGAAATATGCCCTAGAGGCAATAATAAAGTTATTATTTATTTCCTTATATCATGATAAATGTTTATTATTCATGCTAGAATTGTATTAACCGGAAACATAATACATGTGTGAATACATAGACAAACAGAGTGTCACTAGTATGCCTCTACTTGACTAGCTCGTTGATCAAAGATGGTTATGTTTCCTAACCATAGACATGAGTTGTCATTTGATTAATGGGATCACATCATTAGGAGAATGATGTGATTGACTTGACCCATTCCATTAGCTTAGCACTTGATCGTTTAGTTTGTTGCTATTGCTTTCTTCATAACTTATACATGTTCCTATGACTATGAGATTATGCAACTCCCGTTTACCGGAGGAACACTTTGTGTGCTACCAAACGTCACAACGTAACTGGGTGATTATAAAGGTGCTCTACAGGTGTCTCCGAAGGTACTTGTTGGGTTGGCGTATTTCGAGATTAGGATTTGTCACTCCGATTGTCGGAGAGGTATCTCTGGGCCCTCTCGGTAATGCACATCACCTAAGCCTTGCAAGCATTGCAACTAATGAGTTAGTTGCGAGATGATGTATTACAGAACGAGTAAAGAGACTTGTCGGTAACGAGATTGAACTACGTATTGAGATACCGACGATCGAATCTCGGGCAAGTAACATACCGATGACAAAGGGAACAACGTATGTTGTTATGCGGTCTGACCGATAAAGATCTTCGTAGAATATGTGGGAGCCAATATGAGCATCCAGGTTCCGCTATTGGTTATTGACCGGAGACATGTCTCGGTCATGTCTACATAGTTCTCGAACCCGTAGGGTCCGCACGCTTAAAGTTTCAGTGATGATTGTATTTTGAGTTTATGTGATTTGATGTACCGAAGGTAGCTCAGAGTCCCGGATGAGATCGGGGACATGATGAGGAGTCTCAAAATGGCCGAGACGTAAAGATCGATATATTGGACGACTATATTCGGACATCGGAAAGGTTCCGAGTGATTCAGGTATTTTCGGGGGTACCGGGGAGTTACGGGAATACGAGGAAGAAGTAATGGGCCTCATGGGCCAAGTGGTGGAAGAGAGGAGGCAGGGCGCCCCCCTAGCCCAAACCGAATTGGACTAGGGGGCCGGGCCCCCTTTCCTCCTTTTCCTCCTTCTCCTTCCTTCTCCTTCTCCTCCTTCCTTTCCTCCTCCTACTAGGAGTAGGAAAGGGGAGTCCTACTCCTACTAGGAGGAGGACTCCTCCTCCTGGCACGCCCATAGAGGGCCGGCCGGCCTCCCCCCTTCCTCCTTTATATACAGGGGGCAGGGGGCACCTCTAGACACACAAGTTGATCAGTTGATCTCTCCCAGCCGTGTGCAGTGCCCCCCTCCACCATATTTCACCTCGGTCATATCGTAGCGGTGCTTAGGCGAAGCCCTGCGTCAGTAGCAACATCATCACTGTCACCACGCCGTCGTGCTGACGAAACTCTCTCGTGAAGCTCTGCTGGATCGGAGTTCGCGGTACGTCATCGAGCTGAACGTGTGCTGAACTCGAAGGTGCCGTGCGTTCGGTACTTGGATCGGTCGGATCGTGAATACGTATGACTACATCAACCGTGTTGTGCTAACGCTTCCACTTTCGGTCTACGAGGGTACGTGGACAACACTCTCCCCTCTCGTTGCTATGCATCACCATGATCTTGCGTGTGCGTAGGATTTTTTTTGAAATTACTACGTTCCCCAACAGTGGCATCAGAGCCTAGGTTTTATGCGTTGATGTTGTGCACGAGTAGAACACAAGTGAGTTGTGGGCGATATAAGTCATATTGCTTACCAACATGTCATACTTTGGTTCAGCGGTATTGTTGGATGAAGCGGCTTGGACCGACATTACGCGTACGCTTACGCGAGACTGGTTCTACCAACGTGCTTTGCACACAGGTGGCTGGCGGGTGTCAGTTTCTCCAACTTTAGTTGAACCAAGTGTGGCTACGCCCGGTCCTTGTGAAGGTTAAAACAGCACCAACTTGACAAACTATCATTGTGGTTTTGATGCGTAGGTAAGAACGGTTCTTGCTAAGCCCGTAGCAGCCACGTAAAACTTGCAACAAGAAAGTAGAGGACGTCTAATTTGTTTTTGCAGGGCATGTTGTAGGATCTAGAAGTAGATGTGTCTAGAGGGGGGTGATTAGACACTTAATGCTAAAGTTGCAATTTTTAAGCTTTTTAGGTTTAAGTGGAGTTTAGGCACAATTTGAACATACACAATACATATCAAGCAAGCATGCAAAGAGTATATGAGCAGCGGAATGTAAAGCATGCAACTTGCAAGAATGTAAATGGAAGGGTTTGGAGAATTCAAACGCAATTGGAGACACGGATGTTTTTCCCGTGGTTCGGATAGGTGGTGCTATCCTACATCCACGTTGATGGAGACTTCAACCCACGAAGGGTAACGGTTGCGCGAGTCCACGGAGGGCTCCACCCATGAAGGGTAACGGTTGCGCGAGTCCACGGAGGGCTCCACCCACAAAGGGTCCACGAAGAAGCAACCACCCACAAAGGGTCCACGAAGAAGCAACCTTGTCTATCCCACCATGGCCATCGCCCATGAAGGACTTGCCTCACTAGCGGTAGATCTTCAGGAAGTAGGCGATCTCCTTGCCCTTACAAACTCCTTGGTTCAACTCCACAATCTTGTCAGAGGCTCCCAAGTGACACCTAGCCAATCTAGGAGACACCACTCTCCAAGAAGTAACAAATGGTGTGTAGGTAATGAACTCCTTGCTCTTGTGCTTCAAATGATAGTCTCCCCAACACTCAACTCTCTCTCATAGGATTTTGATTTTGTGGAAAGAAGATTTGAGTGGAAAGCAACTTGGGGAAGGCTAGAGATCAACATTCATATGGTGGGAATGGAATATCTTGGCCTCAACACATGAGTAGGTAGTTCTCTCTTAGAGATAGGATGCTGGAAGTGTAAGCTTAGTCTGATGGCTCTCTCCACGAATGAAGAGGAGGTGGAGGGGTATATATATCCTCCACACAAAATCCAACCATTACACACAGTTTTCCAATCTCGGTGGGACCGAATCAACAAACTCGGTCGGACCGAAAAGGTAAACCTAGTGACCGTTAGAGATTTCGGTGGGACCGACTGGATCAACTCGGTGGGACCGATGTGCTAGGGTTAGGGTAAATCCAAAACTCGGTTTGACCGATTACTCAAACTCGGTGGGACCGATTTGGGTAATAAGTGAAACTGAGATTTGGTCAAGCAAACTCGGTGGGACCGATTGCATATCTCGGTGGGACCGAGAATATTGCAATGGGTAACAGAGAGTTTGCAAGCCCATCTCGCTGAGACCGAGATCCCATCGTTGAGACCAAACTGATTAGGGTTTGGCAGTGGCTTATGACAAGTGAAACTCGGTGGCGCCGGATAGGAAGAATTGGTAGGACCGAGTTTGGCTTAGGGTTTAGGTCATATGTGGAAGTGGGAAAGTAGCTGAGGATTTTAGAGCATATCATTAAGCACATGAAGCAAGAGGCTCATTAAGCAACACCTCATCCCTCCTTGATAGTATTGGCTTTTCCTAAAGACTCAATGTGATCTTGGATCACTAAAATATAAAATGAAGAGTCTTGAGCTTTTGAGCTTGAGGCAATCCTTTGTCATTAGCATCTTGAGGGAGTTCCCACAACCTTTAGTCCATGCCACTCCATTGTTGAACTTATCTGAAACATGCTAGATAGAAATGTTAGTCCAACAAGAGATATGTTGTCATCAATTATCAAAAACACCTAGGGAGCACTTGTGCTTTCACATGTTGTGATGTGATATGGTCAAGACGTGATGCTAAATTTTATTGTATGAGATGATCATGTTTTGTTACCGAGTTATCGGCAACTGGCAGGAGCCATATGGTTGTCGCTTTATTGTATGCAATGCAATTGCGCTGTAATGCTTTACTTTATCACTAAGCGGTAGCAATAGTCGTGGAAGCATAAGATTGGCGAGACGACAACGGTACTACGATGGTGATCAAGGTGTTGCGCCGGTGACGATGGTGATCATGACGGTGCTTCGGATATGGAGATGACAAGCACAAGATGATGATGGCCATATCATATCACTTATATTGATTGCATGTGATGTTTATCTTTTATGCATCTTATCTTGCTTTGATTGACGGTAGCATTATAAGATGATCTCTCACTAAATTTCAAGATAAAAGTGTTCTCCTTGAGTATGCACCGTTGCCAAAGTTCATCGTGCCCAGACACCATGTGATGATCAGGTGTGATAAGCTCTACGTCCATCTATAATGGGTGCAAGCCAGTTTTGCACACGCAGAATACTCAGGTTAAACTTGACAAGCCTAGCATATGCAGATATGGCCTCAGAACACTGAGACCGAAAGGTCGAGCATGAATCATATAGTAGATATGATCAACATATTGATGTTCACCATTGAAAGCTACTCCATTTCACGTGATGATCGGTTATGGTTTAGTTGATTTGGATCACGTGATCACTTAGAAGATTAGAGGGATGTCTTTCTAAGTGGGAGTTCTTAAGTAATATGATTAATTGAACTTAAATTTATCATGAACTTAGTACCTAATAGTATCTTGCTTGTCTATGTTTGATTGTAGATAGATGGCCCGTGCTGTTGTTCCGTTGAATTTTAATGCGTTCCTTGAGAAAGCAAAGTTGAAAGATGATGGTAGCAATTACACGGACTGGGTCCGTAACTTGAGGATTATCCTCATTTCTGCACAGAAGAATTACGTCCTGGAAGCACCGCTAGGTGCCAGGCCTGCTGCTGGAGCAACACCAGATGTTATGAACGTCTGGCAGAGCAAAGCTGATGACTACTTGATAGTTCAGTGTACCATGCTTTACAGCTTAGAATCGGGACTTCAACGACGTTTTGAACGTCATGGAGCATATGAGATGTTCCAGGAGTTGAAGTTAATATTTCAAGCAAATGCCCGGATTGAGAGATATGAAGTCTCCAATAAATTCTATAGCTGCAAGATGGAGGAGAATAGTTCTGTCAGTGAAGATATACTCAAAATGTCTGGGTATCATAATCACTTGACTCAACTGGGAGTTAATCTTCCTGTTGATAGTGTCATTGACAGAGTTCTTCAATCACTGCCACCAAGCTACAAGAGCTTCGTGATGAACTATAACATGCAAGGGATGGATAACACAATTCTCGAGCTCTTCGCAATGCTAAAGGCTGTGGAGGTAGAAATCAAGAAGGAGCATCAAGTGTTGATGGTCAACAAGACCGCCAGTTTCAAGAAAAAGGGCAAAGGGAAGAAGAAGGGGAACTTCAAGAAGAACAGTAAGCAAGTTACTGCTCAAGAGAAGAAACCCAAGTCTGGACCTAAGCCTGAAACTGAGTGCTTCTACTGCAAGCAGACTGGACACTGGAAGCGGAACTGCCCCAAGTATTTGGCGGATAAGAAGGATGGCAAGGTGAACAAAGGTATATATGATATACATGTTATTGATGTGTACCTTACTAGAGCTCGCAGTAGCACCTGGGTATTTGATACTGGTTCTGTTGCTAACATTTGCAACTCTAAACAGGGACTACGGATTAAGCGAACACTGGCAAAGGACGAGGTGACGATGCGCGTGGGAAATGGTTCCAAAGTCGATGTGATCGCGGTCGGCACGCTACCTCTACATCTACCTTTGGGATTAGTTTTAGACATAAATAATTGTTATTTGGTGCCAGCGTTGAGCATGAACATTATATCTGGATCTTGTTTGATGCGGGACGGTTATTCATTTAAATCAGAGAATAATGGTTGTTCTATTTATATGAGTAATATCTTTTATGGCCATGCACCCTTGAAGAATGGTCTATTTTTGATGAATCTCGATAGTAGTGATACACATATTCATAATGTTGAAGCCAAAAGATGCAGAGTTGATAATGATAGTGCAACTTATCTGTGCACTACCGTTTAGGTCATATCAGTGTAAAGCGCATGAAGAAACTCCATACTGATGGACTTTTGGAATCACTTGATTATGAATCACTTGGTACTTGCGAACCGTGCCTCATGGGCAAGATGACCAATACGCCGTTCTCCGGTACTATGGAGAGAGCAACGGATTTGTTGAAAATCATACATACAGATGTATGTGGTCCGATGAATATTGAGGCTCGTGGCGGATATCGTTATTTTCTCACCTTCACAGATGATTTAAGCAGATATGGGTATATCTACTTAATGAAACATAAGTCTGAAACATTTGAAAAGTTCAAAGAATTTCAGAGTGAAGTTGAAAATAATCGTAACAAGAAAATAAGATTTCTACGATCTGATCGTGGAGGAGAATATTTGAGTTACGAGTTTGGTCTATATTTGAAACAATGCGGAATAGTTTCGCAACTCACGCAACCCGGAACACCACAGCGAAATGGTGTGTCCGAACGTCGTAATCGTACTTTACTAGATATGGTGTGATCTATGATGTCTCTTACAAATATACCGCTATCGTTTTGGGGTTATGCTTTAGAGATGACTGCGTTCATGTTAAATAGGGCACCATCGAAATCCGTTGAGACGACGCCTTGTGAACTGTGGTTTGGCAAGAAACCAAAGTTGTCGTTTCTGAAAGTTTGGGGCTGCGATGCTTATGTGAAAAAGCTTCATCCTGATAAGCTCGAACCCAAATTGGAGAAATGTGTCTTCATAGGATACCCAAAGGAAACTGTTGGGTACACCTTCTATCACAGATCCGAAGGCAAGACTTTCGTTGCTAAGAATGGATCCTTTCTAGAAAAGGAGTTTCTCTCGAAAGAAGCGAGTGGGAGGAAAGTAGAACTTGATGAGGTAACTATACCTGCTCCCTTATTGGAAAGTAGTACATCACAGAAACTGGTTTCTGTGACACCTACACCAATTAGTGAGGAAGCTAATGATAATGATCATGAAACTGTAGATCAAGTTACTACCGAACCTCGTAGACCAACCAGAATAAAATCCGTGCCAGAGTGGTACGGTAATCCTGTTCTGGAAGTCATGCTACTAGATCATGATGAACCTACGAACTATGAAGAAGCGATGGTGAGCCCAGATTCTGCAAAATGGCTAGAAGCCATGAAATTTGAGATGGGATCAGTGTATGAGAACAAAGTGTGGACTTTGGTTGACTTTCCCATTGATCGGCAAGCAATTGAGAATAAATGGATCTTCAAGAAGAAGACTGACGCTGACAGTAATGTTACTGTCTACAAAGCTCGACTTGTTGCAAAAGGTTTTTGACAAGTTCAAGGGATTGACTACGATGAGACCTTCTCACCCGTAGCGATGCTTAAGTCTGTCCGAATCATGTTAGCAATTGCCGCATTTTATGATTATGAATTTTGGCAAATGGATGTTAAAACTGCATTCCTGAATGGATTTCTGGAAGAAGAGTTGTATATGATCTAGCCAGAAGGTTTTGTCGATCCAAAGGGAGCTAACAAAGTGTGCAAGCTCCAGCGATCCATTTATGGACTGGTGCAAGCCTCTCGGAGTTGGAATAAACGCTTTGATAGTGTGATCAAAGCATTTGGTTTTGTACAGACTTTTGGAGAAGCCTGCATTTACAAGAAAGTGAGTGGGACCTCTGTAGCATTTCTGATATTATATGTGGATGACATATTATTGATTGGAAATGATATAGAATTTCTGGATAGCATAAAGGGATATTTGAATAAGAGTTTTTCAATGAAAGACCTTGGTGAAGTTGCTTACATATTGGGCATTAGGATCTATAGAGATAGATCAAGACGCTTAATTGGACTTTCACAAAGCACATACCTTGACAAAGTTTTGAAGAAGTTCAAAATGGATCAGGCAAAGAAAGGGTTCTTGCCTGTGTTACAAGGTGTGAAGTTGAGTAAGACTCAATGTCCGACCACCGCAGAAGATAGAGAGAAAATGAAAGATGTTCCCTATGCTTCAGCCATAGGCTCTATCATGTATGCAATGCTGTGTACCAGACCTGATGTGTGCCTTGCTATAAGTCTAGCAGGGAGGTACCAAAGTAATCCTGGAGTGGATCACTGGACAGCGGTCAAGAACATCCCGAAGTACCTGAAAAGGACTAAGGATATGTTTCTCATATATGGAGGTGACAAAGAGCTCATCGTATATGGTTATGTTGATGCAAGCTTTGACACAGATCCGGGCGATTCTAAATCGCAAACCGGATACGTGTTTATATTGAACGGTGTAGCTGTCAGTTGGTGCAGTTCTAAACAAAGCGTCGTGGCGGGATCTACATGTGAAGCGGAGTACATAGCTGCTTCGGAAGCAGCAAATGAAGGAGTCTGGATGAAGGAGTTCATATCCGATCTAGGTGTCATACCTAGTGCATCGGGTCCAATGAAAATCTTTTGTGACAATACTGGTGTAATTGCCTTGGCGAAGGAATCCAGATTTCACAAGCGAACCAAGCACATCAAGAGACGCTTCAATTCCATTCAGGATTTAGTCCAAGTGGTAGGCATAGAAATTTGCAAGATACATACGGATCTGAATGTGGCAGACCCGCTGACTAAGCCTCTTCCACGAGCAAAACATGATCAGCACCAAGGCTCCATGGGTGTTAGAATCATTACTGTGTAATCTAGATTATTGCCTCTAATGCAAGTGGGGGACTGAAGGAAATATGCTCTAGAGGCAATAATAAAGTTATTATTTATTTCCTTATATCATGATAAATGTTTATTATTCATGCTAGAATTGTATTAACCGGAAACATAATACATGTGTGAATACATAGACAAACAGAGTGTCACTAGTATGCCTCTACTTGACTAGCTCGTTGATCAAAGATGGTTATGTTTCCTAACCATAGACATGAGTTGTCATTTGATTAACGGGATCACATCATTAGGAGAATGATGTGATTGACTTGACCCATTCCATTAGCTTAGCACTTGATCGTTTAGTTTGTTGCTATTGCTTTCTTCATAATTTATACATGTTCCTATGACTATGAGATTATGCAACTCCCGTTTACCGGAGGAACACTTTGTGTGTGACCAAACGTCACAACGTAACTGGGTGATTATAAAGGTGCTCTACAGGTGTCTCTAAAGGTACTTGTTGGGTTGGCGTATTTCGAGATTAGGATTTGTCACTCCGATTGTCGGAGAGGTATCTCTGGGCCCTCTCGGTAATACACATCACTTAAGCCTTGCAAGCATTGCAACTAATAAGTTAGTTGCGGGATGATGTATTACGGAACGAGTAAAGAGACTTGCCGGTAACGAGATTGAACTACGTATTGAGATACCGACGATCGAATCTCGGGAAAGTAACATACCGATGACAAAGGGAACAACGTATGTTGTTACGATCTGATCGATAAAGATCTTCGTAGAATATGTGGGAGCCAATATGAGCATCCAGGTTCTGCTATTGGTTATTGATCGGAGACATGTCTCGGTCATGTCTACATAGTTCTCGAACCCGTAGGGTCCGCACGCTTAAAGGTTCGGTGACGATTGTATTATGAGTTTATGTGATTTGATGTACCGAAGGTAGTTCGGAGTCCCGGATGAGATCTGGGACATGACGAGGAGTCTCGAAATGGTCGAGACGAAAGATCGATATATTGGACGACTATATTTGGACATCGGAAAGGTTCCGAGTGATTCGGGAATTTCGGGGGTACCGAGGAGTTACGGGAATATGAGGAAGAAGTAATGGGCCTCATGGGCCAAGTGGTGGAAGAGAGGAGGCGGGGTGTGCGCCCCCCTAGCCCAAACCGAATTGGACTAGGGGGCCGACCCCTCTTTCCTCTTTTTCCTCCTTCTCCTTCCTTCTCCTTCTCGTTCTTCCTTTCCTCCTCCTAGTAGGAGTAGGAAAGGGGAGTCCTACTCCTACTAGGAGGAGCACTCCTCATCCTGGCGCGCCCATAGAGGGCTGGCCGGCCTCCCCCCTTGCTCCTTTATATACAGGGGGCAAGGGGGCAGGGGGCACCTCTAGACACACAAGTTGATCAGTTGATCTCTCCCAGCCGTGTGCAGTGCCCCCCTCCACCATATTCCACCTCGGTCATATCGTAGCGGTGCTTAAGCGAAGCCCTGGGTCGGTAGCAACATCATCACCGTCACCACGCCGTCGTGCTGATGCAACTCTCCCGTGAAGCTCTGCTGGATCGGAGTTCGCGGGACGTCATCGAGCTGAACGTGTGCTGAACTCGGAGGTGCCGTGCGTTCGGTACTTGGATCGGTCGGATCGTGAAGACGTACGACTACATCAACCGCGTTGTGCTAACGCTTCCGCTTTCGGTCTACGAGGGTACGTGGACAACACTCTCCCCTCTCGTTGCTATGCATCACCATGATCTTGCGTGTGCGTAGGAATTTTTTTGAAATTACTACGTTCCCCAACACGTAGAACAATGGGCCTTCTACGGGCCGTATCATCAATGGGCCTTATACGGGCCGTATAATCGATTGGCCAAACATGGGCCAATAACAGGCCGCATTATGGCCGTAAACGGGCTAGAGTTGGAATCGTCCGTTCATGGGCCGACCATAGCAGACCATCATTAATAGGCCGTATTTGATGACGCCATGAAAACGGCCCAATGTATTAATGGACCACAAACGGGCTGACTGTAACCACGGGCTGAATTTGGCCCACAAGCGGAAAATGACAGTAACGGGCCGTAATTAAACGAATGCTGGAAATGAGCCCAAGAATAAATGGGCTCTGAGAAGGCTGAAAGATAACATGGGCTAGAAACGGCACAATGGAATAACGGTCTGTTAATGGGTATAAAGTGATACACTGTTCATTACGGGCCAGTTTCACCACGGGCCGTTAATGGGTGTAAAGTGATACACTGTTCATTACGGGCCAGTTTCACCACGGGCTGTTAATAGGCCAATAGTTACATAGGGCCTCATATGGGCCGAAAGACGTCATGGGCCATACATGGGCCATAAGTGAAAACGGGCTGGAATCATATTAGATGACCAAAATGACGCTACTGGGCCTAATTTGGATAGGGCGTAACGGGCCTTGGGTTAGCGGGCTGTAAATGGGCTATATGCGAACATTTCGTTAACAGGCTTTCCATGGGACGGCCCACCACCTTTTGACCAAGTCAAACGGGCTGGCCTTTTCATAGGAATGGGCCTCTGTTGGGCCATGCCACGTATCGACGTATCATAGGCGCCTTCTGTCCAATGAGTGGATGACATCTGTCTCAACGATGAGCCGACACGTGTTTCCTCCAGCCAATGATGATTTTACACGTGGAAAATCCCCATTGGTTGGGGCTATTAACGGGTTATCGGATCCAAAACCCGACCCGATAGCTTAACGGCGTTCCGTTACGGTGGATGCCACGTGTCGGTCACCCTTGACGAAAGCACTTCTGTGATGCGGGATTTATCGTCATGGAAGTGCACACTTCCGTGATGATAATTTTGGTAATGTCATGGAACACTTCTACGACAGCACAGGTATGACTATCTTGATTCTGTCATAAAATCGTCATGGATGTAAATGCATGACAAAAAACGCGACCTACTATGACAAACACATATCATCACAGAAGTGTATTTTTTTGTAGTGAAAACAAGACCAGCAAGACCGGCTGATGCGCCGACATCCCGATAGGAGCTGCACATATCTCATTCTTAGGGCAACACCGTATAAACACTACGTACAGCTAAATCCAGCCCTCAAGTTTCCCCGAGGTGGCGCCGCAAGTGGATCTGGTTCGGGCCAACACTTAGAGAAGCACTAGCCCGAGGGGGTTAAAATAAAGATGACCCTCGAGAGCGCGACTCCCAATGGAAAAGTATAGGTGGTGGTGAGGCAAAAGGTAAAACCAAGGTTGGGCCTTGCTGGAGGAGTTTTATTCAAAGCGAACTGTCAAGGGGTTCCCATAACACCCAACCGCGTAAGGAACGCAAAATCAAGGAACATAACACCGGTATGACGGAAACTAGGGCGGCAAGAGTGGAACAAACCACCAGGCATAAGGCTGAGACTTCCACCCTTTACCAAGTATATAGATGCATTAAAGTAAATAAGAGATAATAATGATATCCCAACAATATCCATGTCCCAACATGGAACAAACTTCATCTTCACCTACAACTAGCAACGCTATAAGAGGGGCTGAGCAAAGCGGTAACATAGCCAGACAACGGTTTGCTAGAAAGGTGGGTTAGAGGCTTGACATGGCAATATGGGAGGCATTATATAGCAAGTGGTAGGTAGCGCGGCATAGCAATAGAGCGATCAACTAGCAAGCAAAGATAGAAGTGATTTCGAGGGTATGGTCATCTTGCCTGCAAAGTTCTCAAAGTTGACGAAAGCTTGATCCTCGTTAGTGTACTCAACAGGTTCCTCGATCACGTACTCATCTCCCGGCTCTACCCAAAGCAACAACACAAGCAAATGACCAACAATCAATCACGGTGCAATGCACAATCAACATGATGCAAAACATGACATGATATGCGAGATGTGATATGCAATGCATATGCGTGCTCCGGAAGGAAAAAGATGAACAAGGCATCAACTTGGCAAACCAAGTGTTCCTCTGTAAAGATGAGATGATTTCAGTCAAAATCGACATAAAGATCACCGGAATCGGATGCACGGTTTGCAAATGGCAAGCAAAACAAGAATGGCACAATTCTGCGATTAACAGCACGATGCCATCTAGAATGCAACAAGAAACTAAGCTACTGCACTCCAACATAACAATAAAGCACATGGAAGTGATGTACTCAAGATGCTTGACAAAACATGAACATTGAGCTACGGCTAAATCACACTATGACTGGTTCAAACAAGCATGGCAAAAGTGCAAAAGAAATCAACTTCACAGACTTAGTGAAAATACTAACATGCCAGAAAATAACATCAGGAAGCCATGTTTATAGCTAGAAAACAACATGCTACAGGAACATATCATAGCAAACAAAGGCATCGCATGAATCTACTAAATGCATAGAACAAAAGTCCCTTACCGATCATGAGCCAAAAAGGCACAGAAGATATGATGGCCCCCATGTAAACGTAGCAAGTTTTATTAACAGTTTCAGACATAGCAGAAAACAGAGCATGGCATAAACAGAGTTATGAAGGCAACTTTGCGAGCTCAAATCACTCACTACAAAGCCTTACATGATAAAACAAGCATAGCATCAGCAAGAAGACATGTTCATGAAGCTAACCATGGCAAGAGCAAGTTCATAGCATGCATGGATCAACTACAACAACCATGGCAAAATTGATTAACATGTAAAAAATCTGCCAGGAACATTTTATAGCAAAAGTAGAGCAATATTGAGACATGATAGGGCACTACATAATTGCAAACAGGGCCATGGATGGATAGAGCATAACCATATGTCCAAAACACCCTTACTGAAGATACTCAAAACAAGCATGGATCTCGCTGTAGCATCATGTTTACATGGCATAAAAAATAACAGAGAAAAAGACTTAGGCAAAATAAACAACCTCCGAATGGATCTAGGGTTCGTCGACGCGCTTCCCGAGGCGGGGCGCGAGCTCGCTGGAGTTCCCCGCTGGAGAGGAGGGGTGGTCACCAGAGGAGAGGAGAGGGCATCGGAGTGGTGGGGGAGCTCCGGCGTGGGCAGCGAGCGGGTGGAGGTCCGGCGAAGGGCGGTGGGGCAGCGAAGGGCGGCGGCCAGTGCAGGGGAGGCGGCGGAGGCGCGCAGCACACAGCGGAGCGAGCGGTGGCGCGCGGGGCGTGGCTCGGGACCGGCGCGGGCGGGCCGGCCGTGGGCCTCGCGGGCCGCGGCAGCGGAGGGCGGCGTGGGGACACGTGGTAGCGTCTGGTTGGTACGGGCGCGGTGGCGGTTTTTGTCCAGTGCGGACCGGACGTGTCCGGCGGCGGAGAGGGAGCGGGGCTATCCACGAAAAATCAGTGAGGGGCACATATTTATAGGTAGAGGGAGTTTGGAGTGTCCAAATTAGGTGTAGTTTTTACCCACACGATCATGATCCAACGACGGAGGGCATGGAAGTGGTTTGGATGGGTTAATGGGCCGTTTTGGAGGGGTGTTGGGCTGCAACACACAAGAGGCCTTCGCGGTTCTCCGGTTAACCGTTGGAGTATCAAACGAACTCCAAATGGCACGAAATTTGACAGGCGGTCTACCGGTAGTGTACCCAGGCTGCTTGGCAAATCTCAGTCCATTCTGAGAGTGTTTAACACCCGCTCACGAAAAGCGGCAACAGGGGTGCGCCGGTGCACATAGGAGTGTCAGATTGCAAAACGGACAATGGGGAAAATGCTCGGATGCATGAGACGAACACGTATGCAAATGAGATGCACATGATGACATGATATGAAATGCATGACAAGAAAAAAAATGCAAAACGAAGACAAAACCCAACCACGAAGGAAATATCATATCGCATCTCCGAAAAAGGCAAGAGTCGGAGTTACAATTATGGAAAGTTGTATCCAGGGTGTTACACATAGCCTGCCTCAGGCCATCGCTATCGATGACCTCGATGTCATAGCCAGCGGACGAGACATCCCGCATACTCTAGCCTGCTGCTTGAGTGCCTGCCGCTAGTAATGGTCGTTAGCTTCCTCAACGACGTCGGGTGAAGAGACCGCGATACACCTCTTTTGGGCCAGTCGCTCCTCGAGCTCCACGGGCTGCGACGCTCTGGAGTGGGGGATGGGGATGGGATCTGTGGGAAAGGGGTTCATGAAGCGTACTACATATGGTGGTCCCCTTCCCCTCTCTTCACCGCATACTATATGCTCATGCCGTAATACGTACAACCCAAAAGAATCCTCACCGATGGTGAAATTAATTAACCTCTCCCGATGTGGGTCAAAGTGATGCATGCATGCATCGACGATGGCCTCGTGGGCTCACAGATGGAAGCGTCACACGTGAGTGTCCTAGCTAGGATAACCACCGTGTGCATGCATGTGGCCCAAAGAGGTGTTGTGTGATGTTTGAATAGCCAATTTCACAATTTTGATGTGGCACGTGCCTCGGAAACCAAAAAGTCCCGACACTAAGTGAGGTGTACTTGTTCACGGACGCGTACGTATAGTATATATGCTAGTCGCCTCCCACCTCTTCGATGCGTACTATATACCACCATAACACAAACAAAAAAGATTCTACCTTGCTGGTCAAATTAACCTCACTGCCGGCTATTCGTCAAAGTGATGGACGATGACCTCGCAGGCCCACAGAAAGCGTCACACGCGAGTATCGAGTGTCGTGTAGGACAACCATCGACTGCATGTGGCCAAAACATGTATATATGAAAGGGTTGTGTAATGATTTAAATAACGATTTCACAACTCTGATGTGGCACTGGCCTGCCTAACAAAACGGCCAACCCACACGGTGGCTCACAACTCGTAGTGTACTGCGAGCCACCCGCGACCCCCAGACGCACACACCCACACACCTACCGCGAATCCACCGCAACTACGATGCATGTTAAATTAATTATCCCGCGGTGAACATATGTTACCAAAGGAGGGACGTTTTAATTTCGAAAAAAATCACAGAGATCATTAAGACGTTTTAGTACATTAATTGATAGATTTTCTACGGGTATAATATGCAAAAAATCAAATTTGAGCTACATGCACATGTGAGAGTGCACCTAAATGGATTACAAAAACACATGTGTCTCACTCGGTGCATGTTTACTCCTCGTGCAACAAATTTCAAACATAGAGAATCTTGATTTTAAATTCTAGTACATCCAAAACTTATTTGAAGTTCATGAAACTTATCGTGTTGTCATATGGACACCAATACAAAGTGGCATTGTACTTTTTTTGTCAAATTTGAGACCAGTTTTGATGTAATATATATCTGATTACAAACGGGAGATTAATAATAATTGGGAACCAATATCCCAAACATATTACTTATTCGAACCTTGAGCGTTAGTCCAACAATGGATATGTGCCATGCTTCGGTTAAGCAATAAAGTGGCAGCATTAATCATCCAAATAGAAAAACAATATACGTGCCGCCGCGTGACCCGTGTGCTGTGCGAGCAGGTGTGAGTTGATGGGACGCATGCAAGCAGTCCGACGCATAGACAAACGGGGAGGCGTGTGTGCAGGTGTGTGAATTGATGGAGGCGCGCTCGCTGTGCAGTGTCATCGGGAGGCGTGCGAGTAGCTGTGTGAAACTTTGGTAGGCATGCCAACTGTCCGGTGCGCAGGCTCACCGGGGAGGCGAGCCATCGGTTTGACTGCCACCCACCTCTGTCCCACAACTCCCACTACTCCATATTAATGGTGCGCCCGAGCGGCCGCACCCCCATCCTCGCCACACACACACACAATCCTCTCTCTCCACTTGCATCCTCGATGCCGCTCTCAGACCTCAAAGCCATCAGTGTATGAGGATGCCGCCGGAGCGCCCCATCGGAGGGAATGGCAACACCGGGGCTGCTAAAGCACTAGAGCACGACGTGGAGATGGAGACAGAGGTTGCCGTCACTGCCGGTGAGTTATCGCTGCACCCTGACGTCGTCGATGGCGTCGAGCTTCCACAGCCGGAGGCGGAGTTCCACACCGACTCTGGTGACGACCCCGGCGACGACTCCGATGACCACTCCGGCGACGACTCCAACGATGACGGACATCTGGTTAGTCATCTATACCTATTTATGTATCAAATAGATCATAGGGTTTCTCTGGTTACTCCTGCCCCCCTTTTTGGAATAGAAATCCTATGGTTATGTTCTCCCAATCCATGAAATCTGAGTAAGTTTTGTTAGATCTGTGTAGTGTATTGATTGTTTGAATGGTACAAGTGATAAGTGATTAGTTGTTTCATCTTTGCAAATGATTTCTACTAGTAATCCGACTAGAGTTAGTGTTCGTGCTAATAATTCCTAGCCAGGACTTGACAATTGATTTTGAATGACCTACATATGTTTGTGCCATTATTTTCTTCAAGATTGGTCTGTACATAGGCGACTATGCTTAAAAACCAAACCATAATCTCTGGATATGTATAAATAAATAGCCATAAATTCCTAATCCTACTTCATGACATGTAATCATTGATTTGATGCCTAATTTGTTTTACTATTTGTATAGGTGTTGTCTGACAATGTGGACAGCGAGGATGAAGATGGCCAGAGGAGGTACATGATGACCCACAAGTATAGGGGATCAATTGTAGCTCTTTTTGATAAGTAAGAGTGTCGAACCCAACGAGAAGCAGAAGGAAATGACATGTAGTTTTCGGTAAGGTATTGTATGCAAGTGCTGAAATTGTAAGTAGCGAGTATTTTGATAGCAAGATAATTTGTAATGAGCAAGTAATGATAATAGTAACAAAAGTGCAGCAAGGTAGCCCAATTCTTTTGAGGCAAAGGACAGGCCAAAATGGTCTCTTATGATAAGCAAAGCGTTCTTGAGGGTACACGGGAATTTCATCTAGTCACTTTTATCATGTTGATTTTATTTGCGTTCACTACATTGATAATTTGATATGTGGGTGGACCGGTGCTTAGGTGTTGTTCTTACCTGAAGAAACCTCCTACTTATGATTAACCCTCCTGCAAGCATCCACAACTACGAGAGAAGTATTAATAATAAATTCTAACCATAGCATTAAACTTTTGGATCCAATCGGTCCCTTATGGAATAGCGCATAAACTAGGGTTTAAGCTTCTGTCACTCTCGCAACCCACCATCTAATTGCTACTCCACAATGCATTCCCTTAGGCCCAAATATGGTGAAGTGTCATGTAGTCGATGTTCACATGACACCACTAAGGGAATTACAACATACATACTATCAAAATATCGAACACGTATCAAGTCCACATGATTACTTGCAACATGATTTCTCTTGTGACTTCAAGAACAAAAGTAACTACCCGCAAATGATAAACATGTTCATAATCAAAGGAGTATTTAATAGTATCATGGATCTGAACATATAATCTTCCACCAAATAAACCATATAGTAATCAACTACAAGATGTAATCAACACTACTAGTCACCCACAAGTACCAATCTATAGTTCTGGTAACAAGATTGAACACAAGAGATGAACTAGGGTTTGAGAGGAGATGATGTTGTTGAAGATGTTGATGAAGATTGCTCTCCCCAAGATGGGAGAGTTGTTGGTGATGATGATGACGATGATTTCCCCCTCTGGGAGGGAAGTTCCCCCGGCGGAATTGCTCCACCGGAGGGCAAAAGTGCTCCTGCCCAAGTTCCGCCTCAAGGCGGCGGTGCTTCATCCCTAAATTCCTCCTCCTCTTTTTTCTAGGTCAAAACCACTTATATGCTAGAAGATGGGCACCGGAGGTGGGCTGAGGAGGCCACAACCCACCAGGGCACGCCTGGGGGGCCTGGCGCGCCCAGGTGGGTTGTGCCCACCTGGTGGCCCCCCTATGGTGTTTATTGGCTCCAGTATTTCTCAAATAATCCATAAAAAATCTCCGTAAAGCTTCAGCTCATTTGGAGTTGTGCAGAATAGGTGGCCTGACGTAGCTTTTCCAGGTCCAGATTTCCAGCTGTCAGAATTCTCCCTCTTGGTGTGTTCCTTGCAAATTATGAGAGAAAAGGCATTAGAATCACTCCAAAAAGCATTATTATTGATAAAAAACATTATAAATAACAGTAAGAAAACATGATGCAAAATGGACGTATCAACTCCCCCAAGCTTAGACCTCGCTTGTCCTCAAGCGAAAACCGAAATCGAAAAACATGTCCACATGCTTTGAGAGAGAGGTGTCGATAAAAACAAAATACAGACATAGAAGCATCATGTTCATTATTATAACAGCAAAAAAATTAAACATAGGACTTCTATCATAGAACTATTATCATATACTTCTCATGAATAAGTAATAGTTCATCACACAATCGAAGTATGAAGCAAAAAACTCTATTAGAAACCAACAAACTATGTTCTCAGTCAACTTTGCAACTACAATTCATCATCTTTTCAGGAAGGGTCACGTGTCGGAGCCTTTAGGCAAGTCCACATACTCAACCATCATATAGTCTTCTATGATTTCTAACACTCACCTCATACCCATGAACAAAATGTTTCAACCGGACACATAGAAAGATAGGGGCTTATAGTTTCGCCTCCCAACACGCTCACCTCAAGGGCGATGTCAAGAATAATAACTCATGCTATCTATATTCATCTGGATATATGTGCCTAGATCTTTCCTCACCACATGATGCTTGCCAAAAGATAAAAATAAAAGGAATAGAGAGAAAAACTTTGACTCTTGCATAAAAGTAAAAGATAGGCCCTCCGCAGAGGGAAGCAGAGGTTGCCATGCGCTTATTTGTTTGTATGCCTAATCCCTTAGTGCAAGAGAACGTCACGTTGTATTGCCCCTTAAGATGACAACCTTTATTATGTAGTCTGTCGCTTTTATTCTTTGTTATCCAAGTTCGTACAACGCTCAATTTTCTCTTACCCTAAATGATCTCACACTTTTAGAAGCAATTTGCATTGCCTTTTTGCACAGATGACAACTTACTTGAGGGATCTTGCTCAATCCCTAGGTAGGTATGGTGGACACCTAAAAAAGATTTGGGTTTAAGGGTTTTTGGATGCACAAGTAGTATCTTTACTTAGTACAAAATTTTTGGCTAGCAAAGATAGGGGGCAAGCATCACATGTTGAAGGATCTATGACAATATGACTTCTATGTGAATATAAACAAACATAAATCATTAAGTTGTCTTCCTTGTCCAACGTCAACAATTTTGGCATATAATATTTTGATGAGGGCTCACAATCACAAATGATTTCTAGGATAGTATATCTATATGTGAATCTTCTCTTCCCTTATAAATTCTTTCATGAGGTGCACCATTGACTAATGCTATGTTTGTCAATCTCTAATAAAATTTTCTACTTATACTTTTCCTTATGTGGTGCTATCACCTACCATAGGATTAGTATATAATCTTTTCATTATTTGTTTCCTTTCTTCATTTATTTCCTTTCTATTTTTCTTTCTTTCTTATTTCTTTTCTTTATTTGCAACATGAAAGTAAAGAAAGCAAAAACTCAAATTAACTTCATTATAAACTTGCATACGATTACAAGGATAGATCACTAAGCAAACTCTCAAAGAAGAAATGATCGAACTAAACTTTTATTCATCTAAAGCAAAAGGATTGAACTAAAATAAGTAAAAGCAAAAAGATAGTGGGATGATATGATATAGGGGCACCTCCCCCAAGATTGGTGGAAGCCAAGGGGAGTGCCCATACCCGATAATTAATTTTCTTTTGGTGGTGAAGAAGATGATGGTGGTGAACAAGAAGAAGCCTTGCCCTCATATTTCCATGGTAGTGGTCCACCATCGTGAGAGGACGAGTGAGTCTCACGAGTCCTGCAACTAGCAGCCAAACTCATACCTTTAAACCTCGCCTCATTTTCAAAGACTTGGTTTTGAAGATCATAGATCTAGCTTTGGAGGAAGTTGATTTGCTCGTTGAAGGTGAAGATGATGTCCTTCATGGGCTTGCCTTCCACCTTGAGATCATGGGAAAGGTCCGTGATCATGAGGTGATTGGCATTGAGCCCATGCTCCACCATCCCCTTGCACCGGAAGAAGTCTTGCTCCACAGCTTCAAGTCTGGCCTCCACGGTTGCCGTCTGAGGGAGTCCTGGACTAAGGGGTCCTCGGGCGTCCGGCCTGTTAGCCATGGGCTGGACTGATGGGTTGTGAAGATACGAAGACCGAAGACTGCACCCGTGTCCGGATGGGACTCTCCTAGGCGTGGAAGGCAAGCTTGGCGACCAAATATGTAGATTCCTTTCTTTGTAACCGACCTTGTGTAACCCTAGATCCTCCCGGTGTCTATATAAACTGGAGGACTTAGTCCGAAGCAGAGACATTACCATAACCATACAAGCTAGGCCTCTAGGGTTTAGCCATTATGATCTCATGGTAGATCAACTCTTGTAATACTCATATTCATCAAGATCAATCAAGTAAGACGTAGGGTATTACCTCCATAGAGAGGGCCCGATCCTAGGTAAAACATTGCGTCCCCTGTCTCCTGTTACCATCGACCTTAGACACACAGTTCGGGACCCCCTACCCGTGATCTGCCAGTTTTGACACCGATATTGGTGCTTTCATTGAGAGTTCCACTGTGCTGTCGCCAAAAGGTTTGATGGACCCTTCAATCATCAATAATGACGCTGTCCAAGGAGAAATTTTCCTCCCCGGACAAAACTTTGTGTTTAGCGGCTTCGCATTGCGGGCCAATTCGTTTGGCCATCTGGAGAAGATCAAAAGCTACGCCCCTGGCCATCAGGTCAGATTTGGGAGCTTGAACTACGTTGCGGACATCCGTAGAGACTTGATCTTCACCGGATTCGCGACCGCGGCTACCACTCCTGGTCACCCCGAGAGACATGGCCTAAATATGTCATCAGACTGCATCCAGGAGACAGCTCCGGTAACCGCTCTGGCCTTCGATCCGGAGCTGACTGCGCCATCCAAGGACGGGAAGCTCAACCCCACCATGGAGGCCACAGATTCCCCGGCATTGGAGCCGCACATAGACTTGATCTCACATGATACCTGTGCCACCGGAACTCCGGGCTCGTCTCCGGCCGTAAGTTCCGAACCATGTGAGCCCGTGGACGCCGAACTTGATCGTTTGTCGATCTTCAAATTCAGCGCCGCAGACATCGTCCAGCACTCACCTTTGGGCAACATACTAAACTCATTAAAAAACCTGTCCTTGACGGAGGACTCACAGCCGAACTCTATCCAGTCCGAACTAGGGGCTGACGGCGGAGAATTTTGCTTCCCACCCGCCACCCACTTCATAGCCACGGTCGAGGATTTGACCGACACACTCGATTACGACTCCGAGGACATCAACAGTATGGACGACGATGCCGGAGAAGAAGAGGCCCAGAACTCGCCATTCACTGGACGCTGGATGGCCACTTCCTCGTATGATGTGTACATGGTGGATGCACCAAAGGAGAATAGCGGTGATGACAAGGAAGATCCAGTTGAGGATAAACCTTCCGAAATACAATCCAAGTGCTGGCGTCAGCAGTGCCGCTCTAAGTCACGCTGCAGTAAAGACATCAACACCGGCACAGGAGAAGATAACACTCCAGAAGGTGCCGAAGACAACGAAGACCCCGTTGAAATAGCTAATGAACAAGATGAACGGGAAGATGGGCAGGTTAGCCCTGGTAAATAGGCCACGCATGAAGACTCAGAGGACAAAAGTCATCTTTCGCTCTCCGAGGATGAGGTGAGCCTCGGCACCAACGATTTCATCATGCCCGAGGAACCTCTTGAGCAGGAGCGCTTCAAGCGCCAGCTAATAGCCACTGCAAGGAGCCTGAAAAAGAAGCAGCAGCAGCTTCAAGCCGACCCAGATCTTCTCAATGATAAATGGACCGATGTCCTAGCAGCCGAAGAATACGGCCTCAAGCGCCCAACCAAAAGATACCCAAAGCGCAAATTGCTACCTTAGTTTGACGAGGAGGCGTTGGAATACATACCACCATCGTACAATGCGGATGACCGACCACCACGTGGTTCGGACAAAACGGCAACTCAAGCCGAACACCAGCCCGCCCCGCCTCATCGCACAGGTAGAGGTAAATTTGTCCACGACCATATTGTCGGCGTTCTGGGAACGGGGGTCACCAGACTTGCCTGCCTGCGGCCCACGGCATGGCTTTGCTAGCAGGCCTATACAGCCCATCTTCATCAACAAGGAATCAAGACCCTCGCGGGGGGCCAAGCCTCACCAGGCGGACGGCATAAGACCTCCTCAGGAGCGGCCTCGCCAGGCTGACTCATGAGGAGCGGAGAGTTCATGGCCAGGCAACCGTCGCGAGGTTCTCGTGACGTGAGCCATGACGATCGAGACCAGGCAGGCGCTAGCGTGCGCAACATCCTTGTTTCCTCTTTGGCACTAAGGGGGCAAGCGCAGGTGCGGAGTACCGAGGCATCAAGCAAAGGTTTCCATATTGGTGCAACAAGACCAAGACCAGAAGGACGGCAAGAAGGAGGTCACCGTGGAGCCCAAGACGGCGTCACCACCAGAGCCTTTGGCAGGCGAAGAATGCTTTTGTCAGGATAGCTTGTACTAGTTGTCCCCCTTCGAATTGGCCGTTGTTGGCTCCCTTACCGCTCAATATATGGGGAGAGGACCAAGGCCACTATAAATAGAACTATCCACCACCGTAGTTAGAGAGGACCAGATCTGAGATTGGAGCCACCACATCCTTGGACACCAAGCACAAGAACACCTCAACCTCAGGAGGCTGCTATTCCCCTTGTACTGTTCATCCTCAGCCCAAGAGGCAATCCACCACCACCACACTGTAGTAGGGTATTACACCACAACGGTGGCCCGAACCAGTATAAATCTTGTGTCCTTTGTGTTGCGAGTTCATCAAGTTACTTCATAAGATCTTAGCCGAGCTAGGACGTGGATCGGAAGGGGGGAAATCTTCGCGCGCACCCTAGTGTTCGAACCTTAAGGGTTTTGCCGAAACCCGTGATCCGACATTTGGCGCCACAGGTAGGGGTGCGCCGGAGTCTTCCTTCTGTCGACTCGCGCTCTACCATGTCCACGCCCGCTCCCCATGGCGGGTGCCCCTCCAGCTGGATCTACTGGTGCCCACGGCGGCGCTTGGGGGCTCCGAGCCCTTGCCCCCGCCTTGCGGCAGGTGCAGTGGACACCCAAGTTCAAGCCGGAGATGCCGTCGCGCTATGACAACGCGGCGGACCTGCCGGCTTTCCTGCTAGCGTACGAGGAGGCTGTCCTGGAAGCCGGGGGCGACGACAAGATCATGGCCAACTGGTTCCCAATGGCCCTTGTAGATGCGCCGTGCGCCTGGCTCCTCCATTTGCCGGAGTCTTCTGTCGCCACCTGGGAGGAGCTGCACAACCTCTTCATCACTCGCTTCGGGGAACCGGCGACCCCCATCGTCGCAGCCCTTCTCGGCGGTTCATAAGCACCACCCTCAGACCGGCATGTCAAGCCGTACTTTCGCCAGATCAGCGTCATTCCCAAGCGCCCAGGGGCTCCGCCCGGCTGGGCCGCACCTGAGGGTGCGCTCACGATGCGCTCCCGATGCTATGCGCACCCACCATTTGCCACGTATCCATCACCAAGACGCTCGTCGACGGCGGCGCCGGCCTCAATGTGCTCTCCGTCGAGGCCTTCAGCCTCCTTCACGTACCGTTCGAGTGGCTCCGCCCTAGCAAACCCTTCTCGGGGGTTGGCGGAGGCCCCGCCCGCTCCCTTGGGAAGATCCGCCTCCCCGTGACCTTCGGCACGCGCGACAACTACCGCACCGACCTCATCGACTTCGACATCACCCGCATTGGCCTCTCGTACAACGCCATCCTCGGGTACCCAGCTCTGGCCCAATTCATGGCAGCAACCCATCCTTGTTACAATCTCATGAAGATGCCTGGGAGCCAGGGTGTCCTCACCATCAAGGGGGACGCCAAGGAGGCCCTGGCGGCGCTCAAGCTTGCCCTCAAGGCCGCCACGACAGCACAACCCGCCGACGTGGATACCTCCAAGGCCAAGGGAGCCGCACCAACCAAGAAGAAGCAGTTCTTCACCCAGGACAAGGCAGACACCAAGCAAGTGTTGGTCGAGGAGGAGGGTCCTCAGGGGCAACCTTTACCATAGGCGCCAACCTCGAGCCTGCTCAGGAGGAGGCGCTAGTGTAGTTTTTGCGTGCAAACAAGGGAGTGTTCGTCTGGGAGCTCGATCAGCTGGTAGGGCTCCCAAGAGAGGTAATAGAGCACCACCTGAAGGTGTGTCCCAACATACACCCCATGAAGCAGAAAGCAAGGCGGCAGTCCATGGAGAAGCAAGCTTTCATCGTCCAAGAAACCCGCAAGTTGGAGGCTACGGGTGTCATTCGCGAGGTTCGGTACCCCGAATGGCTGGCGAACCCCGTCGTCGTCCCCAAGAAAGGCGGGAAGGAGCGGATGTGCATCGACTTCACCAACCTCAACAAGGCCTGCCCCCAAGATTCGTTCCCGCTTCCACGCATCGACCAGATCGTCGACTCCACCGCCGAGTGCGACTTGCTATGCTTCCTGGATGTGTTCTTAGGATATCACCAGATCAAGATGGCGGTAGAAGATCTGGAGAAGACGGCCTTCCTGACCCCATGTGAGGTGTACTGCTACACTTGCATGCCGTTCGGGCTGCGCAATGCGGGCGCAACCTTCCAGCGGCTCATGCACATCGCCTTAGCGCGGCAGCTCGGGAGGAACGCTGAAGCCTACGTCGATGACATCGTGGTGAAGTCTCGGGAGGCGGGGACCTTGATCCAAGACCTGGAGGAGACCTTTGAAAGCCTTCGCCAGGTGGACTTGCGGCTCAACCCGAAGAAATGCGTGTTTGGCGTCCCTTCTGGCAAGCTGCTGGGTTTCCTAGTGTCCCACAGGGGGATCGAGGCCAACCCAGAGAAGGTCAAGGCCATTGAAGACATGAGTCCACCACAAACCCTCAAGGAAATGCAGAAGTTGGCTGGTCGGGTGACTGCGTTGGGGCGCTTCATCTCCAAGCTGGGAGAGCGCGCCCTACCCTTCTTCAAGGTGATGAAAAAGAAGGGCCTGTTCGAGTGGACCCCGGAGGCTGACCAAGCTTTTCAAGACCTCAAGAGATACCTGACCAGCCCTCCAGTGATGGTGGCGCCGCGACCTCGCAAGCCCCTAGTGCTCTATCTTGCCGCCACCCTGTACTCAGCCAACGCGGCTCTGGTGGCGGTTCGGGAAGAACACCAAGCCAAGGGCGCATCGCGCCGTGCCACGCCTCCAGCAGAGACGACACAAGACCAGAAGGGTGCCATGAGGGCCGCAGTGGCAGCAGCAGCATAGGATCAGGCTCGGCAAGATGATGCCCCCAAACTCGCGAAGACTTCAGCAATCGATCAAGCATCGGGGGCTCTACCCCCTCAGGAGGCACCCCAGCTTCTGGAAGGCGCACACCTCATCAGCATGGCTACCCTCGTCGAGCACCCGGTATACTTCGTCAGCACGGTGTTGCCGGACGCAAGAGTGCGGTACCCCATGCCTTAGAAGCTCCTACTCGCGCTCCTAGTGGCCTCGCGAAAGCTACGACACTACTTCCAGGGCCACCCCATCAAGGTCGTCTCAGCTTACCCATTGGAGAGAGTGCTCAGGAGCCTCAACTCTGCCAGAAGAGTCACTTAATGGAACATCGAGTTGCAAGCATTCCAGTTGGAGTTCAGTACTACCAGGGTCATCAAGGGAGCCGCGCTCGCTGATTTCATGGCAGAATGGACAGACTCCCCGACGCTTGAAGAGGGCGAAGACCGGTCTCTCTCACCAGGAAGCGAGGCGCCTGATGGCTGGGTCATGTATATCGATGGTGCCTTCGTGCGCCAGGGCGCGGGGCTGGAGCAGTACTCATCTCGCCCACTCAGGACATGCTCTACTATGCCGTGCAGCTCTGCTTCCAGCAGGGTGAGAAGGTCTCCAACAACATTGCAGAATACAAAGGCCTCATAGCCGGCCTGAGGGCTGCGGCGGCGCTGGGGGTGAAGCGTCTCACTATCAGGGGCGACTCACAGCTCCTCGTCAACTTCGCCAACAAGGTATACGAGCTGAAGGACGAGCACATGGAAGCATACCTCGCGGAGGTGCGCAAGATGGAGAAGCAATTTCTGGGCCTGGAGTTGCAGCAGGTGCCCCGAGGCACCAACAAGGAAGCCGACGACATCACCAGAAGAGCATCCAAGCGACAGCCCCAGGAGCCTGGCGTCTTCGAGGAGCGGCTCTTCAAGCCATCAGCAACGCAACTGCTTTCAATAACAGTTCAGCCTCGGGAGGAACTCCCGCAGCCGCCTGCCACAGGAGCCCCAGCCTGTGGCCCGACCTCAGGAGAGCGCCTACTCCTGGCGCTCGAGCCCCAGGAGGGATGCTGGACCAAGGAATTCAAGGAATACCTGATGCAAGGGGCGTTGCCGGAGAAGGAGGAGGACGCGGAGCGCGTGGCCCGTCAGGCCACAGCATACTGCATCCTGGACAGTGAGTTATACAGGAAGTGACCAAATGACGTTTCACTGCATTGTATCTCCAGGGAATAGGAGAAAGCACTGATAGTTGACATACACGGCGGGGACTGCGGGCACCACTCGTCGGCAAGGCATTCAGAAGTGGATTCTACTGGCCTACGACGCTCAACGACGCGGCTGAGCTGGTGAAGTCCTGCGAGGCCTGCCAATTCCATGCCAAGCAGATCCATCAGCCAACTCAGGGCCTCCAGACCATTCCACTCTCGTGGCCGTTCACGGTCTGGGGGCTGGATATTCTGGGCCTGTTTCGTCGGGTGCCTGGGGGCTATCGATACCTCTACGTCGCCATCGACAAGTTCACTAAGTGGCCGGAGGTTGAAGCCGTCTGCGCCATCCCAGCTGGCTCTGGGGTCAAGTTCATCAAGGGCCTCGAGAGCCGTTTTGGGGTCCCCAACCGCATCATCACCGATAACGGCTCGCAGTTCACTAGTAATCTCTTCAAGTCATATTGTGCTAACCTTGGAACGCAGATCGGCTACGCCTCGGTAGCACACCCCAGGAGCAATGGCCAGGCCGAACGCGCCAACGCGAAGGTCCTGAGGGGCCTCAAGACCAGGACCTTCGAGAAAAAGCTTGAAGCCTACGATAGGGGCTGGCACGACGAGCTCCAGTCCGTGCTATGGTCGATACGCACCACCGCCACCAAGCCAACGAGCGAAACCCCGTTCTTTCTCGTCTACGGAGCAGAAGCAATCCTCCCTCACGAGGTCAAGCATCGCTTCGCACGGGTCCCGGCGTTTGATGAGATGCCGCAAGAGGCCACGCGGGGGATGGACCTCGTGCTGGGGGAGGAACATCACCGCGAGGCTGCACTACGGGCGGCAAGATACCAGCAGGCGCTGCGGCGTTACCACTTTCGCAGCGTCCCCTCCAGGACTCTTGAGGTGGGTGACCTCGTCCCGAGGCAGGTTCTCTCCAGGGAGGGGCTGCATAAGCTCGGCTGCATAAGCTCTCACCCATGTGGGAGGGCCCGCTCAAGGTCATCCACGTCTCCAGGCCTGGTGCCTGGAGACGCAGGACGGGGTACCCGTCTAGAACGCCTGGAACATCCAACACCTCCGGAAGTTCTACCCATGAAGAAAGGCCCAGTGCCTATGAAGAAGGCCTGGTGCCTGTGAAGAAAGGCCCAGTGCCTGTGAAGAAGGCCCGGTGCCTATGAAGAAAGGCCCAGTGCCTGTGAAGAAGGGACAGTGCCTGTGAAGAATCACCGCCCGTGACACTCTCACGTAATAATGAGTGGGGCTGTACACGCCCCGGAGCCTCAGGATAGCCGCCCTCGGGCCTCGGGGGCTACCTCCCACGCCGAGTGGTAGCACTGAGCTCCGCGCTGGTGAGAAGACGTCGAAGACTAGACTAGGTGCCGGACACGGCTTTTCATTTGCTTTCCGAAGTTGGCTCGCCCCTCTTTTAATTGAAATTTGCTTTCTGGTGTCTCTTGCTGGTCCTGTTTTATTGGTTTCTGCCTCTGCTTTTGCCTTTGCCTCTTTGGTCGACCTGTACTCTCCCTCGCGTCCCTCGCGAGGGGGCTGAATAGGTACCTTTGTGAGCTTCCTCCTTCTGTCTTTTCGTGAGGCACCCTCGTTCGAGCCCACAAGCTAGCGCACCTCTCCTAATCCGTGCCCCACGGGTATCGCGACGCGAAGCGCCGAGTCAAGGCCAGCGGCGCCTATGACCAAGCCCCGGGTGAGCGATAAACCTCTTGACGAATTTTTTGCAGTTCCTAAGCGCATATCAGGTCAAGGAGGCCTCGACAGGTACTAGGAAGCAAGCGCCTCGTGAGGAGGAGGCCACTCAAAATAAGTCGAGCTAAGTTATCCCTACATAAAATGACGATGTTGCGACACAGCACAGGAACGACAAACATAGCGTAACGATTGAGATCATAGTTTGATACACGCCCCTCCGGGGCCCATTCTGGTTTCTTTCTGATGCAGGAAGGAAAAGAAGAACAAAATAGAGGCGGCGCCTACAGCGGTCCACGGGGGCCTGCCCCAGCGCCCTCCTGAGCTCAGCCAAACCCCTCCTCACGCTTCACGGAGGCGCGGCGATGAGACGACCCGCCACCGTCTTCGAAGCGGGCATGCGGCGTGGCGGCTGGTCCTAGCCGCCACTGCTGGAGCTGTCGTTGGGGGAAGAGCTACCGTAGCCGGACGAGACACGGTCGGCACCAAAGGCGGGTTCACCATCATCCTCGTCGCGGCCGTCACCAAGGCCGAGCACCTCCTCGCCATCGTTCACCTCGGGGCAGCACCCGGCGCGGTGACCATCTTCCCCAAACACCCTCACATAGAGGGTCACGTTGCCTTCATACTTGAAGTGAAGGGTGCACCGCCTGCCCAGGCCACGCGCGCGGGCGAACGTCTGCCAACCACGGGCCAGAGCTACATTGCCCGTGGTGGAGACCTCGGCCATGACCCAGGAAGCCTTGCTGCAGCAGCCGTCTGCCTGTAGCCAAAGCCCGCTTGGACCTGAGGCCGACAGCTCATCGGTGAAGAAGCTCGGGAGCTGAAGCCAGTTGTCGGCCGGGTTCTCCGACCAGACGACGAACTCCGGCAGCATCTCCGCCGAGTGGAAGCGTGGTCGGGCAGGCCGCGCGACCACGACATGTCTCCCTTCATCAACGAGACTGCCATGACCAGAGCGACCCCTGCCCCACGAAGCGGCACCACCACGGCTGCGCAGGGCCGCGGCGTGGGTTGTGTTGTGCTTGCGTGGACGGCCGCGTTCACGCTTGGGCACCGGAGAGCCGGGCCCCTCGCGAGGGGCCTTCCCCTTCTCCGCGGCAGTGAACCTCCTCGACGGTGCCATGTCTGCACAAGCAAGGAGTGGAGAAAGGGAGGAGAAGAAGCAGGAGATGCAGAGGGAAGACGGGCGATGGGGGCTCCACCCCCTCCCGTTTATACTAGGAGAAGGCCAACCAGCACCCCCACGATCACATGTAATGATGGTTTTCCTTGCATGTCGCAGGGACTTGTCAAGTCGAGCAGTTGCCGAGGCAGCATGGGGAAGCGGAGACGCCCACGTCCAATCAACCACCACGCATCGACCAAGGCCACAGGCTATTGGGGCTCGCGGCGCTCTGAACTTGACCTTTGGCTTCGCCTCGAAGCCAAGCCCGAGCGCGCCTTGGGCCCGGGGGCTACTATCGGCGTTCTGGGAACGGGGGTCGCTAGACTTGCCTGCCTGCGGCCCACGGCGTGGCTTTGCTAGTAGGCATGTACGACCCATCTTCATCAACAAGGAATCAAGACCCTCGTGAGGCGGGCGACACAAGACCTCCTCAGGAGCGGCCTCGCTAGACTGGCTCATGAGGGGCGGAGAGTTCAAGGCCAGACAACCCTCCCTAGGTTCTCGTGACGTGAGCCATGACGATCGAGACCAGGCGGGCGCCAGGAGAGCGCCAGCGCGCGCACCGTCCTTGTTTCCTCTTTGGTGCTAAGGGGGCAAGCACAGGCCCAGAGTACCGAGGCATCAAGCAAAGTTTTCCATATTGGTGCAACGAGACCAAGACCAGAAGGACGGCAATACGGAGGTCATCGTGGAGCCCAAGACGGCGTCACCACCAGAGCCTTTGGCAGGCGAAGACTGCTTTTGTCAGGATAGCTTGTACTAGTTGTCCCCCTTCGAATTGGCCGTTTTTGGCTTCCTTCCCGCTCAATATTTGGGGAGAGGACCAAGGCCACTATAAATAGAACTAGCCACCACCGTAGCTAGAGAGGACCAGATCTGAGATTGGAGCCACCACATCCTTGGCCACCAAGAACAAGAACACCTCAACCTCAGGAGGCCGTTCTTCCCCTTGTACTGTTCATCCTCAGCCCAAGAGGCAATCCACCCCCACCACACTGGAGTAGGGCATTACACCACAACAGTGGCCCGAACCAGTATAAATCTTGTGTCCTTTGTGTTGCGAGTTCGTCAAGTTAGTTCGTAAGATCTTAGCCGAGCTAGGACGTGGATCGGTAGGGGGGAATCTTCATGCGCACCCCAGTGTTCGAACCTTAAGGGTTTTGCCGGAACCCGTGATCCGACACATACATATGACCTCCGGGAAAACCTGAACAATAAAGCAGGACATACCAGATCAATCTACGGATCGCGAGGGCGTGCCTCGACACGCGACGACGGCCACCTATTCGGACGTGAAAAACTTAGTCATGCGCGGGCTGAAAACCACAGACGGACTCTATCAGAGCTACGTCGCGATACGACCCGATATAGAGGCGCCGCACACCCTTATTGCTTCACTGATGAGGTCATGGATCATGAATTCCCAGAAGGGTTCCAACCCATGAATATAGAATCATACGATGGAACCATGGACCCCGCGGTGTGGATCGAAGACTTCATTCTCCACATTCATATGGCCCGCGGCGATGACCTCCACGCCATCAAATACCTCCCTTTAAAACTCAAGGAGCCAGCTCAGCATTGGCTCAACAATCTGCCTGAAAATTCCATTGGAAGCTGGGATGACTTGGAAGAGGCCTTCCTCGATAACTTCCAAGGTACATATGTTCGACCTCCGGACGCTGATGACTTAAGCCATATAGTTCAACAGCCCAGAGAGTCCGCCAAGAAATCTGGACTAGGTTCTTAACTAAAAAGAACCAAATCGTCAATTGTCCGGATGCCGAAGCCTAGCAGCCTTCAAACACAGCATCCATGATGAATGGCTTACTCGCCACCTCGGCCAAGAAAAGCCAAAATCCATGGTGGCCCTCACGGCACTCATGACCCGCTTTTGTGCGGGTGAGGACAGTTGGTTGCCCGTAGCAAAAACAATGCAAGCGACGCCGGCACCCCTGAAGTTAAAAATAACAAAGACAAGTCTCGACGCAGCAGATATAAGCGTCGAAACAATGGTGACAACACTGAGGATACGGTGGTCAATGCCGGTTTCAGTGGCTCTAAGTCCGACCAGCGGAAGAAGCCATTCCAAAAGAACAATTCAGGCCCATCCAGCCTGGACCGCAAACTTGAACGCTCCCTCCATACAGAAGAGCACACAGCTGCCTTAGCAGCAGAAGTACAGAGAGGCCTTCTCAAGCAGAACCTTAATTCGGCTGCCGAACCCACGGACACCGTTAAGAGGGTCCAAACTACTCTGCAGCAGGAGAGCTCGGCTCATCAGGAGCTCGACTAGCAATCCGGCCTCCATCTCAGTCCCGATCAAGTGGTGGCATTTGTGCCGCGTGTACATAACTACGCACTAAAAATCCCATGGGCATCGACGGAGGCATAGCTAGCTTGTGGTCCATAGTACGGCTCAACCGACATCGGATACACACATACTTTCACTTTTACTTGTTTCCTTTTCAGGTCTCAATCCCACAGGCCCCATCTGGTGGTCTGGTCATCAGTCCTCTTGATGGATAAACACACCAAGACAGCGAGAAACACAGACATATGGGGGACTTTTTAGGTGATTCCGTTAACGATAACTCTACCTGTTTTTTAGGACCCACATGTAGCTCTCCCTTGGTTTCGGCATGTCAAATAGCCTGTTGCTTATTGCACTACCTGTATCAATGCGCCTTGACGTACTAATTAAATTACAATGAGAACAGTTTGCGGCTGGAGCTTTAGGACCCCAGCTTTTTTTACTTTGCACCTTTTCTGCTTTCTTTCTCTTTTTTCTCTCAGCTCCCCTATGGATAACCCTATCAGGTAGCACCCGTACACTTTGGTACGTTTGATGTTTGCTAGGGGCTTCATAGCACCCCACATTACGACAACAAAAGTCCGAACACTTTTTATAAGTATGGTTCGACACCTCGAATTTAGCATTATATGCATTGGCTCCAAATCATGTCTTTGGTCAATAGTTGGGTTGCCCGGCTCCTGTGCTTGCTACCTTACATTCCGCTATATCGGCTAAGGTAGTAAAGGGAGAACTACTATGATTGTTCCTTGGTTTATCCAAAGGAGCACCTCAGTAGAGAAAGCTGAAAACTGACTGTCATGATGCGCGAGAGCCGGTTAGCTGTTCGGAGGTTACAAATCGTTGGAGATTTCTTCCACATTATGCGAAGGATTGGTACTTCCCGATCAGACGCTTATAGCACTCTAGTTTAGATACTAGGGGCTGCACCCATGTTTTTATTGTCGAACTCCTATGGCTAAGTGAGGGTGTTACAGCCGCATAGTCTGGTTGCCTGGTTCGTTGCGCTAAATAACTCCTTCAAGGACCATCTAATTGGATCAAGATTGTTTAGATTCCATCCCGAACACCCCCGTACTACCTACGTGGGGGCAGAAGCTGACGACTGGTTAACCCTTAGATTCCATACAACACGGCCGCACAGGAAGTAAAAATTTAAAAACATAACAAGCATTATATTGCACAATCACTTTGTTTTATCATACAAAGTAGAGGGAGCTCGAATACATTCATTCAAAGATAGTGTCTTTCGCATAATGATCCGCAACATTGCGGGACCCCTCCAAGACATCGCCGAAGTATCGCTCGGGTGTGCGGTGCTCCTTGCCCTCCGGCGGCCCCTCAGTCGCTAATTTGACAGCGTCCAGCTTCGCCCACCAGACCTTGCAATTGGAGAAGGCCAGACGTGCGCCCTCGATGCAGACAGACCGCTTGACAGCGTCCAGCCGAGGACAGGCACCCACCAGTCGCTTCACAAGGCCGAAGTAACTGCCGGGTATAGCTTCGGTTGGCCACAACCGGATTATTAAATCCTTCATGGCCAATTCGGCCACCTTATGCAGCTCGACCAGCTGTTTTAGCTGGTCACTGAAGGGCACCGGATGTTCTGGCACAAGATATTGCGACCAGAACAGCTTCTCCATGGAGCTCCCTTCTTCGGCTCGGAATAACTCTGTGGCGTCAGCCACACTGCATGGCCGACCAGTAAAAGCCCCTGGAGAACTCCGAATCCGGGTTAGTAAACGATATTTCATCTTCACATTCTTTCTTTGCATATTGAATGCCTTACCCACCGCGATCTTACCGGCCTCCTGGATCTCCTGGAGGGCGCCCTAGGCCTCATTCCGGGCTGCCTCCGCACTCTGACGAGCCTTGGCGAGTTCAGTCTCTTGAACCGACGCATCATGCTCCAAGGCCTAGCACTTCTTCACCGCGTCCTCGAGCTCCTGTTGGACCTCATTGACCCGGGCCTTGAGCTTCTTCCGAGCGGCCTGCTCCTTGACAACCTTCCCTTCGGCTTCGGCCAGGGCCTTTTTTCAGGGCCTCAACCTCGGTCGTCGCCTCTGTACACATCATGGCATTTTGGTCACTGCATATCATTTTACCTTTTTTCGAATACATAATGGGTTATTACTTACCTTGTTTTTCCTGGAGCTGCCTCTTCACCTGGCCCAGCTCCTCCTCGGCCTCCGCCAGTTTCTGCTTCAGTTCGGAGACTTCGGTAGTATGCGACATGATAACCCACAAGTATAGGGGATCGCAACAGTTTTTGAGGGTAGAGTATTCAACCCAAATTTATTGATTCGCCACAAGGGGAGCCAAATAATATTCTCAAGTATTAGCAGCCGAGTTGTCAATTCAACCACACCTGGAAACTTAATATCTGCAACAAAGTGTTTAGTAGCAAAGTAATATGATAATAGTGGTAACGGTAGCAAACGTAATATCTTTAGTTTTATAGTGATTGTAACAGTAACAGTGGAAAAGTAAATAGGCGAAGAACAATATATGAAAAGCTCGTAGGCATTGGATCGGTGATGGAGAATTATGCCGGATGCGATCGATCATGTAATAGTCATAACATAGGGTGACACAGAACTAGCTCCAGTTCATCAATGTAATGTAGGCATGTATTTCGAATATAGTCATACGTGCTTATGGAAAAGAACTTGCATGACATCTTTTGTCCCACCCTCCCATGGCAGCGTGGTCCTATTGGAAACTAAGGGATATTAAGGCCTCCTTTTAATAGAGTACTGGACCAAAGCATTAACACATAGTGAATACATGAACTCCTCAAACTACGGTCATCACCGGTAATGATCCCGATTATTGTCACTTCGGGGTTAACGGATCATAACACATAATAGGCGACTATAGACTTGCAAGATAGGATCAAGAACTCTCATATATTGATGAAAACATAATAGGTTCAGATCTGAAATCATGGCACTCGGGCCCTAGTGACAAGCATTAAGCATAGCAAAGTCATAGTAACATCAATCTCAGAACATAGTGGATACTGGGTATCAACCCCTAACAAAACTAACTCGATTACATGACAAATCTCATCCAACCCATCACCCTCCAGCATGCCTATGATGGAATTACTCACGCATGGCGGTGAGCATCATGAAATTGGTGATGGTGGAAGGTTGATAATGACGATGGCGATGGATTCCCCTCTCCGGAGCCCCGGACGGACTCCAAATCAGCCCTCCCGAAAGAGTTTAGGGCTTGGCGGCGGCTCTGTATCGTAAAACATGATGAATCCTTCTCTCTGATTTTTTTCTCCCCGAACACGAATATATGGAGTTGGAGTTGAGGTTGGTGGAGCGTCAGGGGGGCCATGAGGCAGGGGGGCGCGCCCAGGGGGAAGGCGCGTCCCCACCCTCGTGGACAGGGTGTGGGCCCCATGACGTGGATTTTTCTTCCAGTATTTTTTATATATTCCAAAAATAATATCTATTGATTTTCAAGCAATTCAGTTCATAAACTGAAAGTGATAAAGAAAAACTTTTACAAACTCTGTTTGCTCTTGTTGTTGTAAATATATAAAGCCAGCATTCACGTTTTCAGCAAAGATTATGAACTAACCATATTCACAATAACATTTAGGTCTCATGTTTACTCATATCAATGGCATAATCAACTAGCGAGCAATAATAATAAAACTCGGATGACAACACTTTCTCGAAACAATCATAATATGATATAACAAGATGGTATCTCACTAGCCCTTTCTGAGACCACAAAACATAAATGGAGAGCACCTTTAAAGATCAAGGACTGACTAGACATTGTAATTCATGGTAAAAGAGATCTAGTCAAGTCATACTCAATGTAAACTAACATTAATGGATGCAAATGACAGCGGTGCTCTCCAACTGCTAATGTTTAATAAGAGGATGACGACTCAAGATAAAAGTAAATAGATTGGCCCTTCGCAGAGGGAAGCAGGGATTTGTAGAGGTGCCAGAGCTCGATTTTGAAATAGATATGAATAATATTTTGAGCGGTATACTTTCATTGTCAACATAACAACTGAGAGATCTCGATATCTTCCATGCTACTCCCTCCGTTCCGAATTACTTATCGTGGGTATAGATGTATCTAGATGTATTTTAGTTCTAGATACATCTATTCTGCGACGAGTAATTTGGAACGGAGGAAGTACACACATTATAGGTGGTTCCCAAACAGAATGGTAAAGTTTATACTCCCCCTCCACCAACAAGCATCGATCCATGGCTTGCTCGAAACAACGAGTGCCTCCAACTAACAAGTGTCCTGGGGGAGTTTCGTTTGCAGTTATTTTGATTTGATTTGCATAAAGCATGGGACTGGGCATCCCGATGGCCAGCCATTTTCTCGTGAGTGAGGAGCGGAGTCCACTCCTCTTGAGAATAACCCACCTAGCATGGAGGATACAAACATCCCTAGTTGGTACATGAGCTATTCGAGCATACAAAACAGAATGTTTATTTGAAGGTTTAGAGTTTGGCACATAGAAATTTACTTGGAACAGCAGGTAGATACAGTATATAGGTAGGTATGGTGGACTCATATGGAACAACTTTGGGGTTTATGGAATTGGATGCACAAGCAGTATTCCCGCTTAGTACAAGTGAAGGCTAGAAAAAGACTGGGAAGCGACCAGCTAGAGAGCGACAATAGTCATGAACATGCATTAAAATTAATCAACACCGAACGCAAGCATGAGTAGGATATAATTCACCATGAACATAAATACCGTAGAGGCTATGTTGATTTTGTTTCAACTACATGCGTGAACATGTGCCAAGTCAAGCCACTGGAATCGTTCAAAAGAGGATAGCACCCTATCATACCACATCACAACCATTTTAATAGCATGTTGGCACGCAAGGGAAACCATTATAAACTCCTAGCTAATTAAGCATGGCATAAGAAACTACAATCTCTAATTGTCATTGCAAATATGTTTCTTCCATAATAGGCTGAATCAGGAATGATGAACTAATCATATTTACAAAAACAAGAGAGGTCGAGTTCATACCAGTTTTTCTCATCTCAATAAGTTCATCATATAATCATCATTATTGCCTTTCACTTGCACGAACAAATACTGTGGATAATAATAATAGTGCACATGCATTGGACTAAGCTGGAATCTGCAAGCATTCAATTCAAGAGAGAAGACAAGGTAATATGGGCTCTTTGTTAGATCAACAATAATGCATATGAGATCCACTCAACATTTTCATTATGGTCTTCTCCTCTCGACCCCCAAAGAAAAGAAACAAAACTATTTACACGGGAAAGCTCCCAACAAGCAAAAGAAGAACGAGAAATCTTTTTGGGTTTTCTTTTTAATTACTAGTACTACAGGCATGGAAAGTAAACTAGCTAAAAGCTACAACCAATTTTTTTTGATTTTTCTTAAGGTTTTTCAAATACACAAGAAGAAAGCTTAAAAATAAAATAAACTAGCATGGATGATACAATGGAAAAGTGTGAGCATCGACAATTGGCATGAGTGTGTGAACATGAATGTAATGTCGGTGAGAGATACGTACTCCCCCAAGCTTAGGCTTTTGGCCTAAGTTGGTCTATGCCCATGTATCAAAGTGGCCCTCTCCGGTGTAAGGAGGAGTGTCCTCTGGGTGCCACTGGTTGGCAATCTCCTCCGGATCCCACTGATAAACTGACTATTGATAAGGGTCTAGGGGTGGTTCCAGCTCAGGCTCTGGAGCTGGTGTCATGCTCCAGTATGCATAAACATCCTCCGGCAAAACAAGGTACTTGCCTGAAAATATGTTAAACAAAGAGGGAGCAAGCAAGGTAATAGTCTCAAAGTTATTCTTACCAAAAATCAGTCTATAGTTAAGCATCTTCTTCTTATTCTTAACAATAAAATCATGTGCTACCATGCTCTTATAATCTAGAAAAAATATTAGGCAGCAATTTTTCTTCTTTCTCATAAAGCCTAATAGGTATGTTAAAATGTGCAGCGAGGCGCGAGGCGAAGATACCTCCCAAGATGGGGCCCTTCGTACGGTTAAGGTTGAACCGATTTGCAACAATAGCGCCTAGACTAAATGTGTCATCATGGAACAAGGCATGGCACAAAATAACAATATCAGGGGCACTAAGGTTGCCACAGTTTCCGCGACCAATTAAGCATCTACTAGCAAATTTTGCAAAGTAACGTAGAACAGGAAAATGTATGCTAGTAATTCTTGCATCGGAAACCTCCCTAGTTTCCCCTACAGCAATTGTATCAATAAACCCCTCCACATCGTTATGATGTGGTTCCTCTATGCTGCCCGAAAAGGGCAACTTGCAGACCTCACAAAATTCATAGAGGGACATCTCCTTATACTCATCATATAAATAGAAATCCACCAAAGGTGGTGATCGCCTAGCATAGAAATGAAATTTTTGCACAAAAGTATTAGTGAGTAGGAGATACTGTTCGCGTTGGCTGTGGAGGAAGTCGGTGAGGCCTGCATTCTCAGCCAACTCACAAAAATCATCATAAATCCCGGCTGCTCTCAAGAAATCATCACAAGGCCATTCACAAGGCCGAACCTCTGCAGTGCGAGGGAGATTATATTTGGGACTCTCGTCTTCTTCACTTTGCTTATCCTTCGAGGTTCGGCTCGAAGAACCCCTCAAAAATCTCTTCATCATTTTCTGAAATTTTCTGAAATTTTTAGTAACTCAAAATAAAAGTGAACCAAACTCAACAAAATTGATAGCGACTACTCTCACAAGTGCCTAGAGGCCATATCATGCATTAAAACTACTTTTGACCACATAAATTTGACATGCAAGCTCAAGAACAGGGCCACCTAAGCAGCAAAAATTTCCAATGAATAAAGCACTAGAACAAAAACTAATTGGACCATTGGAGGAGTCACATACCAAAGAACAATCCCCCAAAGCAGTTTTGTGAATGGAGCTTTGAGCTAGGAGATCGAAAATGGCAGCAAGATGAGCTAGAACTCGTGCTTGAGCTGGTTGGTGATTTTTTGGGAGGAAGAAGGAGTGTGTGGTGGCTGGAATAAGTGGAGGGGGGCCACCAGGGGGCCACGAGGCAGGGGGGCGCGCCCAGGGGGAGGGCGCACCCTGGACCCTCGTGGCCGGGTGATGGCTCCCCCTGATGTGTTCTCAGTGCCAGATATTCTCAAATATTCTAGAAAAAATCATATTTCATTTTCAGGGCATTTGGAGAACTTTTATTTTCGGAGTATTTTTTATTAGATGGATAATTCAGAAAACAGACATAAAAAGAGGGTACAGAGAGTTGTGCCTTATAACTTCATCCATCTCATGCTCATCAAGAGGAATCCACTAACAAGGTTGATCAGGTCTTGTTAACAAACTCATTTCAAATAACATGAAACCGGAGAAATTTCGAATAACACTAGGTTACCTCAACGGGGATATGCACATCCCCAACAATAAGAATATCATATTTCTTCTTGGGAAGAGGAAATTCAAAACCTCCAATAGTGATTGTTGAAAATTTTCCAATAGAATTAATACTGTGGACTTGAGGTTGTTTCCTCGGGAAGTGTACCGTGTGCTCATTACCATTAACATGAAAAGTGACATTGCCTTTGTTGCAATCAATAACAGCCCGTGCAGTATTCAAAGAGAGTCTTCCAAGAATAATAGACGTACTATCGTCCTCGGGAATATCAAGAATAACAAAGTCCGTTAAAATAGTAGCGTTTGCAACCACAACAGGCACATCCCCACAAATACCGACAGGTATAGAAGTTGATTTATCAGCCATTTGCAAAGATATTTCACTAGGTGTCAACTTATTCAAATCAAGTCTATGATATAAAGAGAGAGGCATAACACTAACACCAGCTCCAAGATCACATAAAACAGTTTTAACATAGTTTCTTTTAATGGAGCATGGTATAGTTGGTACTCCTGGATCTCCAAGTTTGTTTGGTATTCCATCCTTAAAAGTATAATTAGCAAGCATGGTGGAAATTTCAGCTTCCGGTATCTTTCTCTCATTTGTAACAATATCCTTCATGTACTTAGCATAAGGATTCATGTTAAGCATATCAGTCAAACGCATACGCAAAAAGATAGGTTTAATCATTGCAGCAAAGCGCTCAAAATCCTCATCATCCTTTTTCTTGGATGGTTTAGGAGGAAACGACATGGGTTTCTGAACCCATGGTTCTCTTTCTTTACCGTGCTTCCTAGCAACAAAGTCTCTCTTTTCATAACATTGATTCTTTGATTGTGAGTTATCAAGATCAACAGCAGGTTCAATCCCTACATCATTATTATTGCTAGGTTGAGCATCATCATGAACATTATTATTAGCATTATCACTAGTTTCAGGTTCATTACCAGATTGAGTTTCAGCATCAGAAATAGAAATACCATGTGGATTCTTAGGTGTTTTAGTAATAGGTTTACTAGAAGCATGCAAAGTCCTATCATTTTTCTTTTTCTTCCTTTTAGAAGGACTAGGTGCATCTATATTATTTCTCTGAGAATCTTGCTCAATTCTCTTAGGGTGGCCTTCAGGATACAAAGGTTCCTGAGTCATTCTGCCACCTGTAGTCATAACTCTAACATCATTATCATTATCCTTACTATTCAATTCATTGAGAAAATCATTTTGAGCTTTAAGTACTTGTTCTACTTGAGTGGTAACCATAGAAGCATGTTTACTAATAAGTTTAAGTTCACCTTTGACGTTAGCCATATAATCACCCAAGTGTTCAAGCATATTTGAATTGTATTTCAATTGTCTACTAAAATAAGCATTAAAATCTTCTTTCTTAGCCATAAATTTATCAAACTCATCTGAGCCTGGGCTAGCAAACTTAGTAAATGGGATTTCAGCTTTATCATATCTATAGAGAGAATTTACCTTTACTACCTGTGTCGGGTTATCAAGACCATGGGTTTCTTCAATAGGTAAAGGATTAGGATCATATGTTTCTTCAACAAGCGGTAAATTAAGACCATGTATTTCTTCAATAGGAGGTAAATTCTTAACATCTTCAGCTTTAATACCTTTTTCTTTCATAGATTTCTTTGCCTCTTGCATATCTTCAGGACTGAGAAATAGAATACCCCTCTTCTTCGGAGTTGGTTTGGGAATAGGCTCAGGAATTGGCTCTGGAGGTGTCCAATTATTTTCAATTTTCAACATATTATTCAATAGAATTTCAGCTTCATCCGGTGTTCTTTCCCTGAAAACAGAACCAACACAACTATCTAGGTAATCTCTGGAGGCATCGGTTAGTCCATTATAAAGATATCAAGTATTTCATTTTTCTTAAGAGGATGATCAGGCAAAGCATTACGTAATTGGAGAAGCCTCCCCCAAGTTTGTGGGAGACTCTCTTATTCAATTTGCACAAAATTATATATATCCATTAAAGCAGCTTGTTTCTTATGAGTAGGGAAATATTTAGCAGAGAAGTAATAAATCATATCCCGGGGACTACGCACACAACCAGGATCAAGAGAATTAAACCATATCTTAGCATCACCCTTTAATGAGAACGGAAATATTTTAAGGATATAAAAGTAGCGAGTTCTCTCATCTTTAGTGAACAGGGTAGCTATATCATTTAATTTAGTAAGATGTGCCACAACAGAGTCAGATTCATAGCCATGAAAAGGATCAGATTCAACCAAAGTAATTATATCAGGATCAACAGAGAATTCATAATCCTTATCGGTAACACAGATAGGTGAAGTAGCAAAAGCAGGGTCAGGTTTCATTCTAGCATTTAGAGATTGCTTATTCCATTTAGCTAATAACCTCTTGAGTTCATATCTATCTTTGCAAGCTAAAATAGCTAAAGAAGCTTCTTTGTCAAAAACATAACCCTCAGGAATAACAGGAAAGTCTTCATCATCAATTTCATCAGTATTATCAGATTCAATATTTTCAATCTCTCTAGCCCTAGCAAGTTGTTCATCAAGAAATTCACCAAGTGGCACAGTAGTATCAAGCATAGAAGTAGTTTCATCATAAGTATCATGTATAGCAGAAGTAGCATCATCAATAACATGCGACATATGAGAACGAATAGCCGAAGCAGGTTTAGGTGTCGCAAGCTTACTCAAAACAGAAGGTGAATCAAGTGCAGAGCTAGATGGCAGTTCCTTACCTCCCCTCGTAGTTGAGGGATAAATCTTGGTTCTTGGATCTTTCAAGTTCTTCATAATGATAAACAGATATAAATCCCAAGTGACTCAAAGAATAGACCTATGTTCCCCGGCAACGACGCCAGAAAATAGTCTTGATAACCCACAAGTATAGGGGATCGCAATAGTTTTCGAGGGTAAAGTATTCAACCCAAGTTTATTGATTCGACACAAGGGGATCCAAAGAATATTCTCAAGTATTAGCAGCTGAGTTGTCAATTCAACCACACCTGGAAACTTAGTATCTGTAGCAAAGTATTTAGTAGCAAAGTAATATGATTGTAGTGGTAACGGTAGCAAAAGGTAACATTAGTAAAAGTAATGTTTTCGGTATTTTGTAGTGATGATAGTAATAGCAACGGAAAAGTAAATAAGCGAAGAACAATATATGGAAAGCTCGTAGGCAATGGATCGGTGATGGAGAATTATGCCGGATGCGCTTCATCGTGTAACAGTCATAACCTAGGGTGACACAGAAATAGCTCCAGTTCATCAATGTAATGTAGGCATGTATTCCGAATATAGTCATACATGCTTATGGAAAAGAACTTGCATGACATCTTTTGTCCTACCCTCCCGTGGTAGCGGGGTCCTTACAGAAACTAAGGGATATTAAGGCCTCCTTTTAATAGAGTACCGGAACAAAGCATTAACACATAGTGAATACATGAACTCCTCAAACTACGATCATCACTGGTAAGTATCCCAATTATTGTCACTTTGGGGTTAACAGATCATAACACAAAATAGGTGACTATAGACTTGCAAGATAGGATCAAGAACTCTCATATATTGATGAAAACATAATAGGTTCAGATCTGAAATCATGGCACTCGGGCCCTAGTGACAAGCATTACGCATAGCAAAGTCATAGCAACATCAATCTCAGAACATAGTGGATACTAGGGATCAAACCCTAACAAAACTAACTCGATTACATGATAGATCCCATCCGACCCATCACCGTCCAGCAAGCCTATGATGGAATTACTCACGCACGGCGGTGAGCATCATGAAATTGGTGATGGAGGATGGTTGATGATGACGATGGCGACGGATTCCCCTCTCTGGAGCCCCGAACGGACTCCAGATCAGCCCTTCCGAGAGGTTTTAGGGCTTGCCGGCGGCTCTGTATCGTAAAACGCGATGAATTCTTCTCTCTGATTTTTTTCTCCCTAAAACACGATATATAGAGTTGGAGTTGGAGTCGGAGGAGCTCCAGGGGGCCCACGAGGTAGGGGGCGCGCCCTAGGGTGGCAGGCGTGCCCCCACCCTCGTGGACAAGTGGTGGGCCCCCTGGCCTTCATGTTTTGCAAGGATTTTTTATATTTTCCGAAATGTCGTTCCGTGAAGTTTCAGGTCATTCCGAGAACTTTTGTTTCTGCACATAAATAACACCAAGGTAATTCTGCTGAAAACAGCGTCAGTCTGGGTTAGTTCCATTCAAATCATGCAAGTTAGAGTCCAAAACAAGGGAAAAAGTGTTTGGAAAAGTAGATACGATGGAGACGTATCAATCGGCGGTGCAGGCGTGCGTCAAGAGCATGGTGCACAAGAACACCAAGCTCGTCAATGTGATCCAGGTGATGCTTTTTCGCCGGATCCTTCCCTGCCAAAGCCGGACTTGCCATCTGTGGGAGTTTGATCCGGCCAAGCACCAGACCTTGCGACAGTTCTTACGCACGAAGATATCTAGAAGGTGCTTTTGAAGGCCAATCAGACATGGCTGCAGACGTCCGAGGACCGTGGATACGACCTGACCCATCTAGCCAGTCCGGTGAGTTCTTCATACTTCAAGGTGTATCTCTTCCTGTGCATTCGCGGAAGATGTCTAAGTTTCCTCATTTGTCTTTTCAGAGCTGGATAACAAAGGCGGAGCGGATCCAGTGTCCAGCTCCGTTGCTCGAAAACCCAACCATCCCGCTCCTGACGAAGTTGCTGGTTCCGATGCCTGGTAAGGCCAAGAAGAAGGGCCAGGAGACAAGAAGCGGCCTCCGCCGTAGAGGCACTTCAGACACAATATCCGAAGACGACGAAATCCACTCCTCCCCTGCCGAGAACGACGACGAGGAGGAGGAAAGCAATTCCCCCCTCCCCGAGGGGGGAAGGAAGAAAAGGGCGACCTCCACGGATTTGGAGGCAAAGGCGTCCAAGAAAGGGAGGGTCTCCCCTGCGGACGATTCTGAATCAGACACCGACAGCAGCCCTGAGTGGCGTCCCACGAAGAAGCCCCTGGCCGGATTGTAAGTACTCAAAGGCACTTACACACACACACACACATATATATATATCCAACTTTTTGCTTCATCGTTTTAATATGTTGAATCATGTGCTGCAGTCCGGCTCTCGCTCACCTCCAGCGATCCTCATCTTCGAGGAATTCGCTGGTTCCAAAGGTGATGGACAGCAGGTCGCTTTCACCAACCTCCTCCCCCAAGACTACGGACGACGCCGAAGTGTTGTTCCGAAGGACCCTCCCAAGCCAGGGAGAGGTACAGGAGGCCGGCGAGGTGGTGCTAGAGGGTGAAACCTCGGCCTCCGGACACACGGGGGATCAGACCCCCCTAGAGAGTGGCGACGGGGGCCATACCCAATTCGGCCCCCAGCCGAATACTATTCCAGAGGCCCATACGACTCCGGAATCAGGTAAGCATCCTCCTTCGAAAGGAGGAGGTGCGCCTATTCCACCAGTGACCTCTATCCATCCTGAGGCACCGGATACTCTATTGGAAGCGCTCCAAGGTGCTTCCATTGTAGAGGAACACCGTATCCTTATGGGTACGGTGGTTGAGAGGGTTCAGTCCGCTAAGAGCGGACTGACCGAAGCCTACGCCAGCCTTCTAATAGGCTTTGAGGTACGTGATGCAATTATGCAAAAAAAGAACATCGTAGTACAGACAGTAGCCCATGAGACTCTGTCCGGTGTTCAGAAAGAATTGCCAGACAGAGGGTCGAATAACTTTTGCAGGAGACTAATCGTATATGTCTATATGAACAAGCAGGCGTCGATGCTGGCTGCGACCTCCCATTATGCCAAAGTGGCCGAATTGAAGCAGAGGCTGGAGCAGGCCGATGAAGAGCTCGGTCGCATCAAGAAACAACTTGAGGACAAGCAAGGTATGCAATGGCCTATTCGGATCATTAAAATGAGGAGAATTGTTTGTGTTGATCACGTTAATATGATGCTTCATAGGAGTTGCGGCCGAGGTGGAGTCCCTCCAGAAGGCTCTAAGCGAGGCCGAGTAGAGGACGAAGAAGGAACAATCCGCCCACAAAAAACACGAATCAAGGGTCGGGGGGGGGGGTTCAGCAGGAGCTCGAGGACGCCGTAAAGAAGTGCAAGTCCTTGGAGCGCAAGGTTGCGGACCAAGAGTCCGAACTTGCTAAGGCCCGCCAAAGCATGCAAGAGGCCCGGGTTGAAGCCCAGGGTGCCTTCTGGGAGGTCCAGGAGGCCAAGAAAATTGTGGCGGGTAAGACCTTTATTATGCAGAGCGAATTTGTGCAGAAAAGGTACCTCTTACTGACCCGGATTTGGAGTTCTCCAGGAGCGTTTGCGGATCTGCCTTGCAGTGTGGCTGATGCTACAGAGTTTTTTCGAGCCAAGGAGCGGAGCTCATCGGAGAAACTGTTCTGGTCGCAATACCTTGCACCAAAGCATCCGGTGGCCCTCAGCGATCAGCTGAAACAGCTGTCCGAACTGCATAGGGTGGCCGGATTGGCCATGAGGGATTTAGTAATCCGTCTATGGCCTACCGAAGCCATACCCAGCAGCCATTTCGGGCTCGTGAAGCAGCTGGTCGATGCCTGTCCTCGGCTTGATGTCATAAAGCGATCGATCTGCATCGATGGTGCGCAGATGGCCTTCGCCCGCGTCAAGGTGCAGTGGGCGAAGATGAACGCCGTCAAGCTTGTGATTGAGGAGCCGCCTGAGGGCAAGGAGCACCGCACGCCCGAGCGCTATTTTGATGACGTACTGGAAGGTTCCCGCATTGTAGCGGGCCAGTGTGCAAAGGACATTATCTTTGAATGAATGTATTTGTGTTTATGGAACAAAGCCTATATGCAATATATTGCTTATTGTTTTTCAAAAATATTTCCTCCTGTGCGGCCGTTTATTTAAATCTGAGAGTTGGCCAGTCGTCGACTTCAGCCCCCATGTAGATAGTATGGGGGTGTTTGGATTGGAACGTAAACACACTTGACCCAAGCGTTTGGTCCTTGAAGGAGGTGTTTAGTGCATCGAACCAGGAAATCGGACTATGTGGCTTTATCACCCTCACTTAGCCATAGGAGTTTGACAAAACGGGAGTATAGGCGCAGCCCCTAGTTTGTTTATCCGGACTAGGGGCTGTAAACACCTGATCAGGTGGAAGCCAATCCTTCATGTAATGCGGAATAAATCGCAAGAGATTTTAGCCACCGAATAGCTGACCAGCTCTCGCCGCATCATGACAGTTAGTTTTTGGCTTTCTCTACTGAGGTGTTTATCCGGGTGAACCAGAAACACAATCGCAGAAGTTCTCCCTTTACTACCCTAGCCGATAAAACAGAACGTAAGGTAGCAAGCACAGGAGCTGGGCAACCCAACTATTGACCAAAGACATGATTCGGAGCCGATGCATATAATGCAATATTCGGGGCACTGAATTGTACTGTAAAAAGTATTCAGACTTGTTGCCAACATATGGGGCTCAAAGGATCCCCTGGCGGGTTAAGTCGTACCAAAGTGTACGGTTGCAATTGATAAAAATAGTTTAAGTATAATAAAGAGTGAGCAAATGCCACATATGTTGGGCCGCAAACTGTTTCAGTTGTAATCTTATTGATACATCAAAGCGTATTTGTACAAATAATGTAGTAAGCAACCGGGCTATTTAACATGCCGAGGCCAAGGGGAAGCTGCGTGGGGAACCTACAAATAGGCAAAGTGATCGTCAAAAAGGTCATCTAGATGTTTCTGTCGCACATCTATGCTTCTTGCCTCCTTGGTGTGTTGATCCTTCGGAAGGATAAGTGACGAGGCCGTCGTAAGGGGCATGTGGAAAAGAAACCTAAAAAGGGATAAAAAGAAAAAGTGAAAGTATGAGTGCCCGGATACGGTCGAGCCGTATTGTGGACCATGATCGAGTTATGCCTCCGTCTTTGCCCATGGTATTTTTAGTGCATAATTATGTACGCGTGGTACGTATGCCGCAGTGCGGCCGGGACTGAGACGGAGGCCGAATTGCTAGCCTGAGTCCTGACGAGCCGGATTGTCATGCTGCGGAGTAATCCAGACTCGTTTGATAGTGTCCGGGGGCTTGGCCGTCAAATTGATGTTCTTCTTGATAAGGCCGCCCTGTACTTCCGCTGCCAGGGCCACGGTGTGCTCCTCGATACGGAGGGAGCGTTCCATGTTTCTATTGACAGTTATGACACCGTGTGGCCCGGGCATCTTAAGCTTGAGATAGGCATAATGTGGCACCGCATTGAAGCGAGCGAATGCGGTTCGTCCGAGCAGTGCATTATAGCCACTCGGAAGGGGACGATGTCGAAGATCAAGTCTTCACTTCGGAAGTTGTCCGGCGATCCAAAGACGACTCCCAATGTGACTGAGCCCGTGCAGCGGGCGTCTACACCTGGTATTAATCCTTTAAAGGTAGTTTTGGTGGGCTTGATCCTTGACGGATCGATGCCCACCTTGCGGACTGTGTCTTGATAGAGCAGGTTGAGGCTGCTGCCACCGTCCATGAGGACCCGTCTGAGGTGGAATCCGTCAATGATTGGGTTGAGGACCAGTGCGGTTGAGCTGCCGTGACGAATACTAGTCGGATGGTCCCTGTGATTGAAAGTGATTAGGCAAGATAACCATGGATTGAATTTGGGGGCGACTGGCTCTATCGCATAGACGTCCCTAAGTGCGCGTTTGTGCTCCCTCTTAGGGATGTGAGTAACGTATATCATGCTCACCATTTTGACTTGGGGGGGGGGGGATTTCTTCTGTCCCCCTGTGTTCGGTGGACGGGGCTCCTCATCATCGTCCTTACTTGGCGACCCCTTCTCTTTGTCCTCGGTATGTAACTTACCGGCTTGTTTAAAGACCCAACAGCTTCTGTTGGTATGATTGGCAGGTTTATCGGGGGTGCCGTGGATCTTACATGGTCGATCGAGGATTCAGTCCAAGCTGGATGAGGCCGAATTGTTTCTTTTAAATGGCTTCTTCCACTGACTGGGCTTGGAGCCGCTGAATCCGGCATTAACCGCCGTGTCGTCGGTATTATCACCGTTTGAAAGGATCAATATAGTTGACTAGAGGGGGGGGGGGGTGAATAGGCAACTACTAATTTTTAGCTTTTCTTTACCAATTTAAACTTTGCATCAAAGTAGGTTGTCTAGATATGCAACTAGGTGAGAAACCTATATGATGCAACAACAATAAGCAAACAAGCAAGCAAGGGAAGTAACACAAGATAAGCTTGCACGAGTAAAGGGATGAGATAACCAAGAGTGGAGCCGGTGAAGACGAGGATGTGTTACCGAAGTTCCTTCCCTTTGAGAGGAAGTACGTCTCCGTTCAAGTGGAGTGGAGGCACAATGCTCCCCAAGAAGCCACTTGGGCCACCGTATTCTCCTCATGCCCTCACACAATGCGAGATGCCGTGATTCCACTATTGGTGCCCTTGAAGGCGACGACCGAACCTTTACAAACAAGGTTGGAGCAATCTCCACAACTTAATTGGAGGCTCCCAACAACACCACGAAGCTTCACCACAATGAAGTATGGCTCCGCGATGACCTCAACCGGCTAGGGTGCTCAAACACCCAAGAGTAACAAGATCCGCGAGGGATTAGTGGGGGGAATCAAATATCTCTTGGTGGATATGTAGATCTAGGCCTTCTCAACCAATCCCTAGGAGATCAACAAGTTTGATCGGCTAGGGAGAGAGATTGGGCGAAAATGGAGCTTAGAGCAACAATGGAGCTTGGAGGTGGAAGAGGTAGTCAACTCGAGAAGAACACACCCCTTATATAATGAAAGAACAAATCCAACCGTTATCCACTTAACCATCCCGCAACCTGCGGTACTACCGCACCAAACAAGCGGTACTACCACAAGGGCTCACGGTACTACTGCAGTGAACCGTGGTACTACCGCTACCACGGTAGGGCCTAAGACCAGTCCTGAAGCGCCAAGGCAAGGAGCGTAGAATCGCTGGCGTGGTACTACTGCGCCCCCTTGCGGTACTCCGCAAGGCAGGAATGGCCTAGGACGGGAAGGCACGGACATATAAAAATACATCCGTGACTACTTCCGCTGAGTTTTGATACATGCAAAAATCCGACATGGTACTACCGCAGACCTGGAGCGGTACTACCACATAGGGCGCGGATGTGAAAAATTACATCCGCCCCTACTACCGCTCATGCTGCTGAGCCTAGCTAGAGAGCACGGTACTGCCGCGCCCATGGAGCGGTACTACCGCGTATGGCACGGATGTAAAAATTTACATCCGCCCCTACTACCGCACTAGTAGCAGCGCCGCCTGAGGCCACGGTACTACCGCTCCCGAGGTGCGGTACTACCGTGAGCACTTGCGGTACTACCACGCCAGAGGCCGGTACTACTGCAAGGGCCTGTGGTACTACCACTCCGAGGAGAAGTACTACCGCATGCCCCAGGTCGGCAACACTAGGAGACCTTCATTTTGCATAGACAAGGAGAGCCGGAGGATGCTCCAAAGAGTCAAAGGAAAGGTGGTGCAATAGGAGTAGACGTGTACGTGATGATTCCACCCAAACCTTTCCAAAGCAGACCCCTCTTAATAGTACGGCTTTCCTACGACTCAAATCCACCGAAAAGAAACGTAGATAAACGCCGTCTTCAATAGTCTTCGAGGGGCACCAAATTGTCTTGTGCCTAGTCATGATATGTCTAAAATACTCCATGCACACAATTAGTCCGCAAAAGCATTGTTATCAGTCACCAAAACAACTTAGGGATAAATATGCCCTTACAATCTCCCCCTTTTTGGTGGATTGATTACAATACGGGATTTGCACAAAGGGAGATAAAAAAGAACATGGGTAAACCCCACATCTATAAAATATAGACGGGCTCCCCCTAGATGTGTGCTAACTAGAGAAGTGCATTGCAATGCACGACACACATACTAGGATCAACACTCCCCCTATATTTTATAGACAAGGACATCTTGTAATGATAAAGCTAACACTAAGCAGGATAATAACTATGAGCATAAAGTAAAGGGCACAAGATAGCATAGGCTCAATAAAGTAAAGGACACAAGATAGCATAGGCTCAATAAGGTACGCAAGAGTGCATATGTCTTATACCATATGATAGAAAGGTCTCACAAGCACAAACCAAACCAAAGAAAATGAGGTTCAACAAAACGAAAGCAAAGCGACAAGACGAAACACGACACATGACTCGCAAATCCTACACTCTGCCCCCCTTTGTCATCGAGACACCAAAAAGGCAGAGAGGACACCTACGACACAAGTGGTGGCTCAAGCTAAAACGATCACTCGTCATGCTCCTCGCCGGTCTCAGCAGTGGGGATGGGCTCCTCCTAAGAATCAGTCCACTTGTAACCCTGCTTTGCCATCCATTCATCCTCTGGAGTGATGTGCTTCTTGGACCCACTAGATATGTACTCGCCAAACGTCCTCAAGATCCTCTTGTCGTGGTGGAGACTCTCCTTGGAAGCAAAATGAGTCTTGTATTGCCCCTTGGCTTGCATGCAGAACAAGGCCTTCATCTTGGCCATCAGCTTCTTAGCCCATGAGGGCTCAGTAAAGGGAGGAGCATACCCAGCAGAGCAGTCCTCATCCGCTTCCTCCTCCTCAATTTCATCCTCATCGACGTCCATCTGAGCAGCCGCTGCCTCAGCACGGGTAGTGGTGTTAGCCCACTTAGGCTTGACGCGGAGCTTGATGGGCTCGTGACAGGTCCAGACGGGGGCCTCAAACTCAACATTGGGATAAAGCTTCTCCCAAGTCTTCGAGATCAGGTGCAACAGGTAAGGACCATAGATGGGTACCTTACAGTTGAACACCGCAAACCGAAGCTCACACCACATGATATGTGAGACATCAAGTGGTTGCGTCTAAGCACGACACACCTCCTCACAAATGAGCATCATATCCACGAGATAGGCATGTACCTTATCCTTGTCACCAATACGTGGGAAGAGGGTGTTGCGGAAGATCCGATACATGATGTCAAGGAATGGGTTCAGTACCCAAGTCTTCTTTCCAGTGGGAAGCTTCTTCTCAACATAGTATGGCTGGAGCTTGTTTTTGTTAGAAGACTCGGAGTTGGCATGAGGGCGAACACCAACGGGCTTGTCGAGCCCCTCATCATGAACATGTAGCAAATCCATGAAGTCCTTCCACTTGGCGGTCAACTGTTGTCCATTTGTCATCCATGTCAAAGTCCGTTCCTCATCAGAGTAGAAGTGGACCGAGGCAAAGAACCGAGCCACAATCTCAGGGTCAAAGTCCAGGTGGAACGTGCTCAAGTCCTCAATCCCAAACTGCTCCACCAGGTCCAAAGCCTCACCAAAATAGGCGCGGTGCTTATCCTCCCTCATATGATGCATGTTAATCCAGTGCGTGTCCACATAGAGGTTATGCCTGGCCTTGATCACATCCAGATAGATAAGATACTGCTACTTGGTCCAGAACAACTCATTCCCTCTGAAGTTTGCACGGGGATTCGCATAGGGGTTGATCTTCCTTCGATTGACAAACTCAGCTAGTGGCATCTCATCCATGCTCATTGCTGGCTCCTTCTGCATGGTTGAGGTTGACTTGGTTCTGCGTTGGGGGGCATTGGAGCCCTCTGGAGCTTCATCTTGGTTGCGCAGACGCTTCGAGCCCGTGTCGCGAACGGGGTTCGAACGACGGACATTGGAACCGGAGCCACCACCTATGACACACAACACAAGAACACGCAAGAAAAGCGAGAAGGATCAATGCAAAGACCACAACAAAACAAATGAAACAAGTATAAATAACATTGGATAATTGCTATAGGGGAGGTTCGGACTCAAGGGTAGTACTGCACAAGAGAGCGGAACTAAAATTTTACTGCTGCTCCAGCCGCGGTAGTACCGCGCCGGGATGGCACGGTAGTACCGCGCCTGGAGCGGTAGTAAAATTTTACTTCCATGCCTCGCGCGGTAGTACCGCTCCTGAGGAGCGGTAGTACCGTACGAGGTGAACACGGCTGAAGCGGTAATACCGCTCGGGAGTTGCGGTAGTACCGCTCGGGTTCAAATCTGAAAAAACAAATCTGAAAACATCTGTGCCTAAGAAGGGGTACCACGGTTGATCAAACCTACCAAGTAGCAACATACCAAATAGCATATCTACGCATCACTACTCTCCTACATCCTACTCTTGCAAAGATTTGGCCTAAAATCTCAAGAACAACATGCATCTCCCCAAAAACCTAGAGACAAAACAACAAGACAAGGAGAGAGGGATTTGGGGAGAAACCTTGTTCCATGGCAAGAGGACGTGGTGGGGAACGATCCCACCGAATGGAATGCGAGGAGAGCGGCCGGAGACGGAGATCCGGTGAGGTTCTCCGGCGCCGTTCTTTGTCAGGAGAGAGAGAGAGACTTCGTGGGGAAGATGAGTTGAATGGGTATGGGGGAGTTGGAACTCCCCCTACCTGCTCTTAACCCCCACGCGCTCGTGACTGTGTGGTAGTACCGCATGTCATCGCGGTAGTACCGCCCGGGCGGAAGTACCGCACGCGGGGCAGTATTACCGCTCTTCCAATGGCAGTAAAAAATTACTGCCATGCTAGTTGCGGTAGTACCATGCACAACTCCTACGGTAGTACCGTGGCAAGCCATGGTAGTACTGTGAACCCAAGAAGATGCACGTTTCGCAAACAAGAGAGGAAAACAGCCTATGCAATGCAACCTTCAAGTGAATAGACACACCAACGAGCTAACACACAAGGCAACTCAAACACAAGCTTGGCACGAATAAGGGAGGGAAAAAGACAACAAGTACCAACCGCGAGACTTAACCTCTCCAAGGAGAGGGCGGTGGCCGAAGCCACCTATGTTTGAGTTAATTGGTATGGCACCACGAAGAATTATCCTTGGGCCCATGACCAAAACTCGTCTTTGAAGCACAAGTACCATAAAAAATGGCTAATCTGAAAGAGTTGATCAATTTATGCAGAATGGGGGGAGGGAGAGTTCATTGAGAGAAAACACCCCCCCTATGTCCATGCCTACACCTAAATAAGATAACAAGTTGAGTATGGTGGGGTGTGCAAGGGTTCAAGCAACATTGCTCGAATCAATGATATTTAGCTCATGCCGTAACTCGCGAAATCTTGCTTCATCCAAAGGCTTCGTGAAGATATCAACAAGGTTATCATGGGTGTTGACATAGTTGAGGTTGATCTCCCCTCGCCTAATATGATCTCGGATGAAGTGATACCGAATCTCAATATGCTTCGTCTTGAAGTGTTGCACCGGGTTGAGAGAAATCTTGATGGCACTTTCAGTGTCACACCAAAGAGGCACTATGTCACAAATGACACCGTAATCCTTTAAAGTTTGCCTCATCCATAGAAGTTGTGCGCAACAACTGCCGGCGGCCACATACTCCACTTCGTTGGACGGGAGAGACACACAACTTTGCTTCTTGGAAGACCAACTCACCAAAGAGCAACGAAGGAATTGGCGCCCTCCGGAAGTTGACTTCCTATCCACTTTGTCTCCCGCCCAATCGGAGTCCGAATAGCCTACAAGGTTGAAGTTTGCTCCTCTCGGGTACCATAAGCCAAAGTTTGGGGCATGAGCCAAATATCGAAAGATTCTCTTGACCGACACAAAGTGAATTTCCTTAGGTGCGGCTTGAAACCATGCACAAATTCCCACACTCAACATGATATCCGGTCTAGATGCACAAAGGTAAAGCAAGGAGCCAATCATGGAGCGATATACCTTTTGATCCACCGCTTTACCATCAGGATCTATGTCAAGTTGGCATTTGACGAGCATTGGAGTGGAAGCCGGCTTGACTTCACTTAGCTTGAATCTCTTGAGCATGTCTTGAGTGTACTTGGCTTGGTTGATGAAGGCTCCTTCTCTTCGTTGCTCGATTTCGAACCCGAGAAAGAACTTCAACTCCCCCATCATGGACATCTTGAACTTCGAGGTCATGAGAGTGGCAAATTCCTCATTGAAAGCTTTGTTAGGAGAACCAAAGATAATTTCATCAACATATAGTTGGCACACAAACAACTCCCCTTTGACCTTCTTAGTAAAAAGAGTGGGGTCAATTCTCCCAATTTCAAACCCATGATCTTGCAACAACTTGGTAAGGTGGTCATACCACGCACGTGGGGCTTGTTTAAGGCCATAGAGTGCCTTATCGAGTTGGTACACATGATCGGGGAAATACGGATCCTCGAACCCCGAGGGTTGTTTGACATACACCAACTCATTAATAGGACCATTAAGAAAAGCACTCTTCACATCCATTTGTTGCAACTTGAAGTTATGATGAGAAGCATAAGCAATCAACAAACGGATAGATTCAAGGCGAGCAACGGGAGCAAAGGTTTCACCATAGTCGATACCCTTGACTTGGGAGTAGCCTTGAGCTACCAAGTGCGCCTTGTTGCGGACAATAATTCCATGATGATCTTGCTTGTTCTTGAATAACCACTTGGTTCCAATGACATTATAGTTCCCCGTTGGCCTTGGCACCAATCTCCGCACCTTGTTGTGCTCGAAGTTGTTGAGTTCTTCATGCATGGCATTAAGTCATTCCGGATCTTCAAGTGTGTAGGATCGAAAGTATGTCTAGAGGGGGGTGATTAGACTACTTGACCAAATAAAAATCTAGCCTTTCCCCAATTTTAAATCTTGGCTGATGTTAGCAACTTAGCACAAACAAGTAATCAACCTACACATGCAATTCTAAGAATATAGCAGTGGAATGTAAAACAATTGCATATGAGGGTAAAGGGAGGAGTTTGGAGGGAGCAAACGCATATGCTCCAAATCCCTCAACCACTTTCTCACATCCACATATGACCTAAACCAAAAGTCAAACTCGGCCCCACCGATTCTTTCTATCCGGAGCCACCGAGTTCAGTTGACATAGCCACTGCCAGAAACCCTAATTAGTTCGGTCTCACCGATGGGATCTTGGTCTCATCGAGATGGGCTTGCAAACTCTCTGTTACCCATTGCAATATTTTCGGTCCGACCAAGATATGCAATCGGCCCCACCGAGTTTGCTTGGCCAACTCTCTGTTTCGCTTATTACCCAAATCGGTCCCATCGAGTTTGAGTAATCGGTCAAACCGAGTTTTGGATTTACCCTAACCTTAGCACATCGGTCCCACCGAGTTGATCCAGTCGGTCCCACCGAAAACCCTAACGGTCACTAGCTTTGCTGAATCGGTCCGACCGAGTTTATCAATTCGGTCCCACCGAGATTGGAAAGTTGTGTGTAATGGTTAGATTTTGTGTGGAGGCTATATATACCCCTCCACCACCTATTCATTCGAGGAGAGAGCCATCAGAACAAACCTACACTTCCAACCTACTTTTTCTGAGAGAGAACCACCTACACTTGTGTTGAGGCCAAGATATTCCATTCTTACCATATGAATCTTGATCTCTAGCCTTCCCCAAGTTGCTTTCCACTCAAATCTTCTTTCCACCAAATCCATATCCTGTGAGAGAGAGTTGAGTGTTGGGGAGACTATCATTTGAAGCACAAGAGCAAGGAGTTCATCATCAATACACCATTTGTTACTTCTTGGAGAGTGGTGCCTCCTAGATTGGCTAGGTGTCACTTGGGCACCTCCGACAAGATTGTGGAGTTGAACCAAGGAGTTTGTAAGGGCAAGGAGATCGCCTACTTCGTGAAGATCTACCGCTAGTGAGGCAAGTCCTTCATGGGCGACGGCCATGGTGGGATAGACAAGGTTGCTTCTTCGTGGACCCTTCGTGGGTGGAGCCCTCCGTGGACTCGAGCAGCCGTTACCCTTCATGGGTTGACGTCTCCATCAATGTGGATGTACGATAGCACCACCTATCAGAACCACGTCTCAAAAATCTCCGTGTCTCCAAATAGCGTTTGCACTCTCCAATCCCATCTCTTTACATTCTTGCAAGTTGCATGCTTTACTTTCCACTGCTCATATACTCTTTGTATGCTTTCTTGATATGTATTGTGTTTGTTAAACTTGTGCCAAAACTCCACTTCAACCTAAAGAAATTAAAAAGTGCAACTTTTAGCACTTAGTGTGTAATCAACCCCCCTCTAGACACCTCTTCTCGATCCTTTCAATTGGTATCCGAGCTTTGGTCTCCATTGCCTTGGTTTAAACACCATTGGAGGAAGATGGATGAGTCTACTTTGGGGAGTCTTAGACATAGAGTGCCTATACTTGATGGAGGGTATTTTCATGAGTGGAAAAATGAGATGCTTGAGATTTTCAATGAATATCATTTGAACAAGTATATTGCTAGCCCTTGTGCACCTCATGTTGATCCTTTGCATCCTACCCTTGATGAGTCTATTGACATGATCCGCAACCTTAGAACTGTTAATCTTATCACTAGAGGCTTGCCTATAAACTTGATTGAATGTTTGCCTACTCTTGATTGTGCCTACACTATATGGAGATTTCTTGAGGAACGCTTTCCAAATTATTCCTTGAAAGAGCTAGATGAAATTCTCCATAAGTTTATTGCCTTGATTAAGATGAGTTCCAATGATCCCAAATTTGGTGACTACTTATTTGAGCTTATAAATCTTACGAGTGCCAAAGGAGATGTTGGAATCATTAGCAATATCATTTCCAAAGCTATTAGAATTCATGAAGATAACCATAGAAATGATCATTTATCTAATGAATTACCCTCTCTAGGAATTGATCAATCACAAGATGATGTTGAACATGGATACTATGATGAGGATGAGGATGACAGTGACTATGATCTTAATGATGCAATGAGACACTTTGGTCTTATGGAAAATCCTCGTGGCTACATGGCTGGAGGAAAGGAATGGGTTCTTGATAGTGGATGTACTGATCATATGACCGGAGATAAAGATATGTTCCGTGAGCTTGCTGAAAACGACGACCCTCGAAAGTATGTCACTTTTGGTGATAACTCAAAGGGTAAGGTGGTTGGCCTAGGTAAGGTGGCCATCTCACATGATAGCTCCATACAAAATGTCATGCTCTTTGAATCTCTTGCCTACAATTTACTTTCAGTATCTAGACTTGCTGATTTCGGTTTCAATGTCCTATTTACTGAAGTAGATTGCCAAGTGTTTCGTAGAGATAATCATAAAATAGTCTTTACCGGTATACGCAGAGGTGATCTTTACATTGTTGATTTCACTAAAAAGGCTCAACCTAGAACTTGCTTAATTGCTAAATCTTCTAAAGGTTGGTTATGGCATAGACGATTAGGTCATGTTGGTATGTGAAACCTTGACAAGCTTATTAAAGGAAATCATATCCTTGGCATTAACAATTTCATATTTGATAAGGATAGACTTTGCAGTGCTTGTCAAGCAGGTAAACAGGTTGGAGGAAGGCATCCCGTGAAGAACATCATGACCACAAGGAGACCACTCGAGCTACTTCACATGGATCTTTTTGGTCCTAACACTTACAAAAGTCTCGGTGGAAATTCTTTTGGTCTAGTTATAGTTGATGATTTTTCAAGATTTACGTGGGTGTTCTTTCTCGATGATAAATCGCAGGTCCAAAAGATCTTCAAAAACTTTGCTAGGAAGGCCCAAAATCAATTTGAAGTGAAAATCAAGAAGGTTCGCAGCGACAACGGAATGGAGTTCAAGAACGCAAATGTGGAAACCTTTCTTGACGAAGAAGGGATTTCACATGAGTTCTCGGCTACGTACACACCTCAACAAAATGGAGTTGTTGAGAGGAAGAACCGGACACTCATCGAAATGGCGAGAACGATGCTTGATGAGTACAAGACGCCAAAGCACTTTTGGGCGGAAGCGGTTGAGACAGCTTGTCATGCAACAAATTTCTTGTATCTTCACAAGCTACTCGGCAAGACGACATATGAGCTCCTCACCGGTAACAAACCACAAGTTGGATACTTTCTCAGCTCAAAGTGCTACATTCTTGATAAGCATCATCATTCTAAATTTGCTCCTAAGTCTCATGAAGGTTTCCTACTTGGTTATGGCTCAAACTCTCACACATACCGTGTCTACAATAATTTCACCCGAAAGGTTGAAGAGACGGTAGATGTGAAGTTTGATGAATCTAACGGCTCGCAAGTAGAGCAATTGCCAATTGATGTAGGAGACAAAGAACCTTCGGAAGCAATCCAAGACTTGTCTATTGGCAAGATTCGTCCAACGGAGGTGAAGGAGAGTACATCGTCTGTCCAAGTGGAAGCTTCTACCTCACGACAAGATGAACCAAGAGTTGATACGGAAGCATCCACAAGTGGACACACCAAGATGAAGAAAACGAGGAAGTACACCAAGATGAACACCAACAACCTCCTTCTCCACCACGACAAGAGAACGACAACGTCAACAACGAAGAAGGCCAAGAAGAAGAACAAGATGAAGAAGATGTTCAACCAAGATCCAAGCAAAAGCTTTCATGAGTTCAAGCAAGAATTGCTAAAGACCATCCCGTCGAGCAAATCTACAATGATATCCAAACCGGGAGAATCACTCGCTCAAAGACTCGTTTAGCTAAATTTTGTGAACACTATTCATTCATCTCTAGCATTGAACCTATGAAGGTTGAAGAAGCTTTGGAAGATCCGGATTGGATAAATGCCATGCATGAAGAGCTACACAACTCTGAGAGAAATCAAGTTTGGACATTAGTTGAGAAGGCCGACAACAACCACAACATCATCGGTACCAAATGGGTGTTTCGCAACAAGCAAGATGAAGGTGGACAAGTAGTTCGCAACAAAGCATGTCTCGTCGCCCAAGGCTACACTCAAGTCGAAGGTATGGACTATGGTGAGACATATGCCCCCGTTTCTAGACTTGAGTCCATTCGTATCTTACTTGCCTATGCTAATCATCATGATATCACCTTGTACCAAATGGACATTAAAAGTTCTTTTCTGAATGGTGAAATAGAGGAGGAAGTTTATGTTAAGCAACCTCCCGGATTTGTCAATCCTAAGAAACCTAATCATGTTTACAAACTTCACAAAGCTCTTTATGGTCTTAAACAAGCTCCTAGAGCATGGTATAAATGCTTGACCAAGTTCCTTATTGAAAAAGGCTTTGAAATTGGAAAAATAGATTTTACTCTTTTTACTAAAAGGGTTAATGGAGAACTATTTGTGTGCCAAATTTATGTCGATGATATTATATTTGGATCAACTAACCCTCATTTTAGTGAAAAGTTTGGAAAGCTAATGTCGGAGAAGTTTGAGATGTCAATGATGAGTGAACTCAAATTCTTTCTTGGTTTGCAAATCAAGCAAACTAAGGAAGGTACCTTTGTCTCTCAAACGAAGTACACCAAGGACTTATTCAAGAAGTTCAATATGCAAGAATGCAAAGGTATGACTACACCCATGCCTACTAGTGGACATCTTGATTTAACCAAAGATGGTGAACCGGTTGATCAAAAGGTTTATCGCTCTATGATTGGTTCATTGTTATATCTATGTGCTTCACGTCCCGATATTATGCTAAGTGTGTGCATGTGTGCACGATATCAAGCCGCTCCTAAAGAATGTCATCTTAAGGCCGTGAAAAGGATAGTGAGATACTTAATCCATACACCAAATTTTGGCATTTGGTACCCAAAGAGGGCCTCCTTTGATCTTGTTGGCTACTCCGACTCGGACTATGCCGGTGACAAGGTTGATAGAAAGTCCACTTCGGGTACTTGTCAATTTCTTGGTAGATCTCTTGTGTCTTGGTCTTCCAAGAAACAAAACTTGGTATCCTTTTCCACCGCCGAAGCGGAATACACTGCCGCTGGATCATGTTGTGCTCAATTACTTTGGATGACCCAAACTCTTAAAGATTATGGGATATCTATGAAACATGTTCCATTACTTTGTGACAATGAAATTGCTATTAAGATTTCTCACAATCCCGTGCAACATCCTCGAACTAAGCATATTTAAGTTCGTCATCATTTCATTCGAGATCATGTTGCCAAAGGGGACATTAATCTTAAGCATGTTCGCACCGAAAAGCAGTTTGCTGATATATTCACGAAACCACTTGATGATAAAGTGTTTTGCAGGTTAAGAGGTGAATTGAACATCATTGATGCTTCAAACTTGGAGTAGGAACTCCATTTGATACATGCAAGGCATGAGTCTATGACTGATCCTTGATATTTCTCTTATGTTGACTATCTTAACTCTTGGATATATTTGCACCTTGCATGTTATATAACCCGTGCAGGTACTTGGATGAATCTAAATCTATGAAATTGCAACTCACTCACATCTTGAGCAATTTCTATATCACCAAGTCTCTACACACTGGTGGATGAAGACAAGGAAGCACACAACCATTCAAACATATCCTTTGACAAATTTTATGTTGAGTTTCATGATTGTCATTTTGGATATACAAGTTCTCTTCCTTGCAATAACTAACCCATGTAGGTAGATGAACTCAAACTCGAAGTGGTGCTCCCAACTCTTGATGAGCTACATCAACCTTGAGCAACCCACACAAGTTCAACTACATGATCATGATCAACGCCACCACCCAAGGTATGTTATTCCATCTTGGAGAAGCTTTACTCCAAGTCATGAGTCAAAGCAACTCGACAAGATGTGATTACATAAAAAAGCTTAAATGAAAAATGGTAACCCCATTTTGAGCTTAAACGATGAGTATGACCTATGATCAAGTCATCTCACTTGACTTCTAAGTCAATATACTCTAACATAGGTGACTTTGTCGCCGACCAATTCTAGATGAAGTTCTCTTGTGTTCCTTTTTTCATTTCTTGCATTTGTCTCATGCATATTTGTTTCCAACTTCATCTAGACTTCTTTTTAGTTTCTTTTATTTTTTGTTCTGCATTCCCTGCATCAAATTCATTGCAAATCTTTCAATTAATTCCTTGCAAATCCTTGCGAGATCTTACTTGTCTAGTGAGCTGAGGTGACAAGTGTTTTCTCTGCGATGAACTCGATCTCACCGGTCTGATGCTTTCGGTCCAACCGAATCCTCTCGGTACAACCGAACCATACAACTCGGTGTCACCGATTTCACTACAGGAAAGACATCTTGCCACTTGCTTCTGCATTCTTTTTTGATCTAGCTCCACTCAATGAATCTTGTCCTCGACCAGCATCCCATTCAACTTGCTGCTTTGTTCTATGACTCAAGGACCAAACCCATCATGACAAAATCCAGAAGAACCCTTCTTGGAAATTGATGTCAAAGGGGGGAGAGAGAGATCACATCAAAGCTTAATCATATCTATAGGGGGATAGAATACTCAAGGGAAGAAAGAGTAATCATCAAGGACCCCAGATGCTTGGTGTTCAAGAGGAGAGCAGTCACATGTGTTCAAGAGGGGAAAGACATGTTCATATTTTCTTTTTTGCATTAGCTCTGTTTATTTCCTTTGATTTGAGCTCTGATTTTGCTCTGATTTTCTGTTCCCTATCTTCTCCCAGTATCCCATGCTAGATTCAGGGGGAGCAAGACATCTAAGGGAAGGAAATCCTTGATTTATTGCACATCTTTACCTTTGGGGACATGTCTATATCCAATGTGGTACTTAGTACTCACTCTACATGTCATCCCAGTCTTGGTACTCTTGTGGTTTCTTTTGTTTGCTCTGGCCAGTAGGTGTATCTGTGTTATCTAACCTTGTTTACGCAAGTTCATTCCATCCTAAGCCAACTCAAGACCACAAGGTAAGTATATGCATCACAGTCATGCGTATGAGAAATTCTTGCTGATGTACATACTGTTTGCAAGAAGGACTCATGAGTATGAAGGTACATTTCTCATATTCACATCATTTGCTTTGATGCATATAGCCAAGATACATGTAACACATTGCTTACTCTGTCATGTTTATGCATTCACATGCTTCTATATTCCATATTCACATGATTGCATACATGTAGGGGGAGCCTATGCATGTTACATGTCTTTCCAAAGCTTTACTTACTATTCTCTATATCTTTATCTAAAGCTTTGATGTATGTTGTCATCAATTACCAAAAAGGGGGAGATTGAAAGCACAAGTGCTCCCTAGGTGGTTTTGGTAATTAATGTCAACATATCTCTTGTTGGACTAACACTTTTAGCTAGTATGTTTTAGATAAGTTCAACAATGAAGTGTCATGGACTAGAGGATGTGGAACCCCTTCAAAATGCTAAGGACAAAGGATTGGCTCAAGCTCCAAGCTTAAGACTCTACATTTTCTATTTTAGTGATGCAAGATCACATTGAGTATATAGGAAAAGCCAATACTATCAAGGAGGGATGAGGTGTTGCTTAATGAGTCTCTTGCTCAAAGTGCTTAGTGATATGCTCCAAAGCCCTCAACCACTTTCTCACATCCACATATGACCTAAACCAAAAGTCAAACTTGGCCGCACCGATTCTTTCTATCCGGAGCCACCGAGTTCAATTGACATAGCCACTACCAGAAACCCTAATCAGTTCGGTCTCACCGATGGGATCTCGGTCTCACCGAGATGGGCTTGCAAACTCTCTGTTACCCATTGCAATATTTTCGGTCCCACCGAGATATGCAATCGACCCCACCGAGTTTCACCGAGATGGGCTTGCAAACTCTCTGTTACCCATTGCAATATTCTCAGTCTCACCGAGATGGGCTTGCAAACTCTCTGTTACCAACTCTTTGTTTCGCTTATTATAAAAATCGGTCCCACCGAGTTTGAGTAATCGGTCAAACCGAGTTTTGGATTTACCCTAACCCTAGCACATCGGTCCCACCGAGTTGATCCAGTCGGTCCCACCAAAAACCCTAACGGTCACTAGCTTTGCTGAATCGGTCCGACCGAGTTTATCAATTCAGTCCCACCGAGATTGGCAAGTTGTGTGTAACGGTTAGATTTTGTGTGGAGGCTATATATACCCCTCCACCACCTCTTCATTCGAGGAGAGAGCCATCAGAACAAACCTACACTTCCAACCTACTTTTTATGAGAGAGAACCACCTACACTTGTGTTGAGGCCAAGATATTCCATTCTTACCATATGAATCTTGATCTCTAGCCTTCCCCAAGTTGCTTTCCACTCAAATCTTCTGTCCACCAAATCCATATCCTGTGAGAGAGAGTTGAGTGTTGGGGAGACTATCATTTGAAGCACAAGAGCAAGGATTTCATCATCAATACACCATTTGTTACTTCTTGGAGAGTGGTGTCTCCTAGATTGGCTAGGTGTCACTTGGGAGCCTCCAACAAGATTGTGGAGTTGAACCAAGGAGTTTGTAAGGGCAAGGAGATTGCCTACTTCGTGAAGATCTACCTCTAGTGAGGCAAGTCCTTCGTGGGCGACGACCATGGTGGGATAGACAAGGTTGCTTCTTCATGGACCCTTCGTGGGTGGAGCCCTCCATGGACTCGCGTAGCCGTTACCATTCATGGGTTGAAGTCTCCATCAACGTGGATGTACGATAGCACCACCTATCGGAACCACGTCTCAAAAATCTCCGTGTCTCCAAATTGCGTTTGCACACTCCAATCCCATCTCTTTACATTCTTGCAAGTTGCATGCTTTACTTTCCGCTGCTCATATACTCTTTGCATGCTTGCTTGATATGTATTGTGTTTGTTAAACTTGTGCCAAAACTCCACTTCAACCTAAAGAAATTAAAAAGTGCAACTTTTAGCACTTAGTGTCTAATCACCCCCCCTCTAGACACCTCTTCTCGATCCTTTCAAGGGCTCCACCCATGAAGGGTCCACGAAGAAGCAACCTTGTCTATCCCACCATGGCCATCACCCACGAAGGACTTGCCTCACTAGGGTAGATCTTCACGAAGTAGGCGATCTCCTTACCCATACAAACTCCTTGGTTCAACTCCACAATCTTGACGGAGGCTCCCAATTGACACCTAACCAATCTAGGAGACACCACTCTCAAAAAGGTAATAGATGGTGTGTTGATGATGAACTCCTTGCTCTTGTGCTTCAAATGATAGTCTCCTCAACACTCAACTCTCTCTCATAGGATTGGATTTGGCAGAAAGATGATTTGAGTGGAAAGCAACTTGAGGGAGGCTAGAGATCAAGATTTACGTGGTTGGAATGGAATATCTTGACCTCTACACAAGTGTAGGTGGTTCTCTCTCAGAAAATGTATGTTGGAAGTGTAGGCATACTATGACGGCTCTCTCCACGAATTAAGAGTGGGTGGAGGGGTATAAATAGCCTCCACACAAAATCTAACCGTTACACACAAATCACCAAACTCGGTGGGACCGAATCATACAACTCGGTCAGACCGATTTAGTACATAATGTGACTGTTAGGGTTTTCGGTGGGGCCGACATGTCAACTCGGTGGGACCGATTCCATTAGGGTTAGGGCATAACGTAATTGCGGTGAGACCGATTACCCAAACTCGATGGGACCGATTTTGGTAATAGGCAAACAGAGAGTTGGCCAGGCAAACTCGGTGGGACTGATTCGCTCATCTCGGTTAGACCGAAACTTTACGAAGGGGAAACAGAGAGTTTGCATTGCAATCTCAGTGAGACCGAGATCCCTATCGGTGAGACCTAATTGATTAGGGTTTCTGGCAGTGGCTATGTCAAGTGAACTCGGTAGCGCCGGATAGGAAATTTCGGTGGTGCCGAGTTTGACTTTTGGTTTGGAACATATGTGGAAAAGAGAAAGTAGTTGAGGGTTTTTGGAGCATATCACTAAGCATTATGAGCAAGTAACTCATTGAGCAACACCTTATCCCCTTTTAATAGTATTGGCTTTTCCTATGGACTCAATCTAATCTTGGATCACTAAAATGAAAAATGTAGAGTCTTGTGCTTTGAGCTTGAGCCAATCTTTTTTGTCCTTAGCATTTTGAGGGGTTCACTTTCTAATCCATGCCATGCCAATCATTGAGCTTTCCTGAAATATTTATCTTCAAATAGCATTAGCTCAATGAGCTATATATTGTTAAGAATTACCAAAACCACCTAGGGATAGTTGCACTTTCAAAGCGCCTCATAGACCTTTTGGTGTTCAACACAAGAGACAAATGTGTGATTTTCACAATAGTTTGCCAATTGTGTACGATTGCTTACCCCCTTTCGTATGCTTCCAAGCACATTTGTCATGAGATGACCCTTGGTAGATATCTTGGATGCAATCTTGGCGGCACGACGCTCCAATTCTTCCTCAGGAGTGAGTTGAGGAGTGGTTACTTGATCATCTTGAGCATCGTGTTGAGCTTGTTCTTGATCTTGAGCTTGCTCGGAGGAGAGAACTTGACCTTGGGCATCACTTGGTGGTTCAACGCCATCTTGAGGTTGATCTCACCCTTGGTATTGTTCATGAGGTTGAGGCCTTCACTTTGTTCTTCGGAAGCGTGTGGGTCTTGGGTTGGTGATGGTTCCACTTGAGTGGAACATTGTCCTTCTCCTTCGGCCACAAGGGGTTCCTCAATGGGTAGGCTAAACCCAACACCCATTCTTCTTATGGCTTGGGGAGGAATTTCATCACCTACATCACAAGTACCACTTTGCTCCACTTGGGAGCCGTTATTCTCATCAAACTCCATGTTACACGTCTCCTCAATAAGTCCCGTGGACTTATTGAGGACACAGTAAGCATGAGAGTTTGTATCATAACCAACAAATATGCCCTCATGAGTTCTAGCCTCAAATTTAGACAAACTAACACCTTTCTTGAGAATGAAATACTTACACCCGAACATGCAGAAGTACTTGAGGTTGGGCTTGTTACCGGTGAGTATCTCATATGGAGTCTTGTTCAAGCCTTTGCAGAGGTAGAGCCGATTGGATGCATGACACACGGTGTTGATGGCTTCGGCCCAAAAGTTGTATGGAGACTTGAACTCTGCCATCATGGTTCTTGCCGCATCCATCAATGTTCGGTTCTTCCTCTCCGCTACACCATTTTGTTGAGGGGTGTAAGGTGTAGAATATTGATGTTTGATCCCCTCATCACTAAGAAACTCATCCAAGGTGTAGTTCTTGAACTCGGTGCTGTTGTCACTTCTTATTCTCAAGATCTTTGCACTGTGTTGATGTTGAGCTTCATTTGCAAAGTCAATGACGGTTTGTTGGGTCTCACTCTTCCTCTTGAAGAAGTACACCCAAGTGTATCTTGAATAGTCATCCACAATCACCAAGCAATACTTTCCACCCCAAGACTATCAAAGGATGGAGGCCCAAAGAGATCCAACTGAAGGAGTTCCAAAGGCCTCTTTGAGTAAATGATAGTCGTGGGAGGGTGAGCCTTCTCATGTAGCTTTCCTTCAATGCAGGCACTGCAAGCATGATCTTTGGTAAAACTAACATTTGTTAGTCCACGGACATGGTCCCCCTTGAGAAGACTTTGCAAAGATCTCATACTGACATGGTCTAAACGGCGATGCCAAAGCCATCCCGCGTCAACTTTAGCCATTAGGCATGTCGCGGTCTTAGTGGGGTCACTCCGAAAAGTTAATCACATAGAGACCGTTTTCGACATGCCCAACAAAGGCTACTTTAAGAGTCTTGCTCCACAAGAGGGATACGGTATCAATATCAAATAAAGTGGCAAAGCCCATGATTGCAAGTTGATGAGCGAAAAGTAAATTGTATGCAAGGGACTCAACAAGCATGACCTTCTCGATCGTGAGATCATGAGAAATGACAACCTTGCCAAGACCCAATACCTTAGAGGATGAGGCATCACCCCACTCGACATTGGTGGGCATATATGGAATGTTTTGCAGGTCCACCACCAAGTCCTTGCTTCCGGTCATATGATTAGTGGTCCACTATCGAGCAACCATGATCCCCCACCGAAAGCAAAAACCTACAAGAGATCAATGCTTGGTTTTAGGTACCCATTTTGTAATGGGTCCTTTGATGTTAGTGACAAGGGTCTTAGGAACCCAAATAGACCATTCAATGTACTCATAAGGAGAACCAACAAATTTAGCATAAACATGTCCATCACTAGCACGGCATAACACATAGGAAGGTTTAAAGTTGCCGACGTTGTTGGAAGGGGTGGCATTGCCCTTCTTGACACCACCACCCTTCACATTGTTCTTCTTCTTAGAGGTACCCTCTCCCTCTTTGACAAAAGTTTGCATGAGAGGAGGAGGTCGTTTGGCCCTGTCATTCTTCTTCTTGTTCCTGCTACTTGGGTGCAAACCCAATCCCTTCCTTGACCACAACTTCGTTTTGATTGCTCAAAAGATTGTTGAGGTTCTTCTCACCTTGTATGCACGACATAAGGCCTTTCTCAAGTCGATCCTTCAACTTTGCATTTTCCTCAACAATATGCACATGCTCACAACAAGGGTTAGTAGCATTTGCATTATCAATTAAAACCATATGAAGAAAAGTGGCTTTCTCCTTGGTTAGCCTCACTTGGAGTTGATCATGAGACTCTTTAAGACTAGCATGAGTACTCTTCAAGGCCTTGTGAGCCTTGTCAAGGATATCAAACTCCTCCTTGAGTCTAGCAAGATCAACACCAAGTTTGGCCTTCTCGGAATTTAGCACACGAGACACAACAAGAGCATGATCAAGATCTTTCTTTAATTTAGCATGGTCATCGTTGTGAGAGTCCTCAAGAGCCAAGCGATGACCACGCTCTTCCTCAAGAGCATTAGAGAGATCCGATATCTCATCGGCATAGTCACGACTATGCCCCTCCATCTTAGAGATGGTGTCTTCATGAGCCTCGATCATGTCATTGGCTTCACCAAGTTGTTCCAAGAGAGCAACGAAGTGCTTCTTGGATTTACCCATAAGCTTACTCATAAAATACTCAAACTCATTTTCCTCCACGGTGGACCCCCCACTTTCATCAATGCAATCCCTCAAAGAAGGATGAGTAATGATGGTAGTTTTGATGTTGGGGGTTACCTTGTTGGTGGCTTTAGCCATGAGGCACTTGGCGGTGATGTTCCCGTTGGGTGAGTCGAAGAGGGATGCCCGGGGTGTTGTCGCAATGGCCATGGAGGCCATGGCAACTGTCTCGCCATATTAATCATCATCATCCTCATTGTAATATTCTTGTGCCACCAATCCCTTAGGAGGGGCCTTCTTGGTGAAGTGGTTCTTGTTGGGGAAAGACTTGGCCTTGTCCTTCCGGATGAGTTTGCCACCATTGTCTTCCCTCTTCTCATAGGGGCACTCTGCAACAAAGTGGCTCCCGTTGCCGCAATTGTAGCAAGTCCTCACACGTTGCTTGCCCTTGGAGCCACTTGAGTTGCTCTTGTTGAACTTGGGCCTTGAGTTCTTCTTGCTCCAAAATTGTCTTGAAGCGAGAGCCATGTGCTCATGATAATCATATTTTGTATCCTCGGGGTTGCTCTCCTCTTCTTCCTCTTCCTCCTCTTCTTCCACACTAGCCTTGGCCTTCAAAGCAAGATTGGGCTTCTTGGCTCTTTGAGAATGCAATACTGCATTGTCGGCGGGCTTGTCCAAGATACTCACTGCCACAAACTCATCCAACACTTCGCTTGAGGACAAGGTGTGGAAGTCCAGCGTTTGACGGATGACGGGGGAGATGGCCTTATGGTAAGGCATCATGGCTTTGAGAAATTTCCGCTTGATCCAATTGTCATTTGTATCCTTGCTCCCATGATCTCGGAGTGAGACCACGAGTGTGATTAGTCTCCGGTAGAGCTCACGAGGTTCTTCACCTTCATTCATAGCAAATTCATCGGCTTCATCTTGCACCACTTCATAGTTGGAGAGTTGAATGCTTGCGCTTCCCTTGTAAAGGGAAACAACATGGTGCCATGCTTCCTTTGCCACGGTGAATGGTCGGAGATGCGCAATATCTTCGGGAGGGATTGCATCTTGGATGATGAAGAGAGCATTCTCGTTGAATTGATGATCCGCGACTTCTCTTGGGGTGAAGTTGCTTGGGTCATGCGGATAGAAACCTTGCTCAATGATTCTCCAAAGGTTAGTATTCACATGATTTAAATGAGGTTTAAAGCGATATACCCAAGCGTCAAAATCCTCATTTTTCACAATCTTAGGAGGAGAACCGGCATGATTTAAATGAGTTGAGGGAATCGGTCCTCCATAGGTAAGTGGAGGTTCCACATGGGCAAAGATGACATTTCCACTTTTAGCACTAGACAAAGGAACTTTATCACTAGAAGATTCCCCCTTGTCGGAGTTAGCAACCGTCACCTTGTGAGTGGGATCAACCACTTCCAATGGTGTGGTGGATAATTTAAGACCATCAAGAAAATCCTTAGGCACGCCTTTGACCTTGGCCGTCATGGAGGTTTTAAATGTGTCCAAGGCCACATTGAGTTCCTCACGTGAGACCGAGGTTCCCCCATCGGCCGTAGATGAGGACGGAATCACACCAGGGTGCTCCTCCTCACCGTCTATGGTGTCAACCATACTCTTCGGATGGCAAAGTCCTTAATAAAGAGATGAGGCTCTGATACCAATTGAAAGGATTGATATAGTCGACTAGAGGGGGATGAATAGGCAACTAACAAATTTTAGCTTTTCTTTACCAATTTAAACTTTGCATCAAAGTAGGTTGTCTAGATATGCAACTAGGTGAGAAACCTATATGATGCAACAACAATAAGTAAACAAGCAAGCAAGGGAAGTAACACGAGATAAGCTTCCACGAGTAAAGGGATGAGATAACCAAGAGTGGAGTCGGTGAAGACGAGGATGTGTTACCGATGTTCCTTCCCTTTGAGAGGAAGTACGTCTCCATTGGAGCGGTGTGGAGGCACAATGCTCCCCAAGAAGCCACTAGGGCCACCATATTCTCCTCACACCTTCACACAATGCGAGATGACGTGATTCCATTATTGGTGCCCTTGAACGCGGCGACTGTCGGTGTCAAAGCCGGTGGATCTCGGGTAGGGGCTCCCGAACTGTGCGTCTAAGGCGGATGGTAACAGGAGGCAAGGGACACAATGTTTACCCAGTTTCGGGCCCTCTTGATGGAGGTAATACCCTACGTCCTGCTTGATTGTTCTTCATGATATGAGTATTACAAGAGTTGATCTACCACGAGATCATAGAGGCTAAACCCTAGAAGCTAGCCTATGGTATGATTGTATGTTGTCCTACGGACTAAACCCTCCGTTTTATATAGACACCGGAGGGGGCTAGGGTTACACATAGTCGGTTACAAGGGTTACACATTGCCTACCTTGCCTTCCATGCCAAGGAAAGTCCCATCTGGACATGGGACAAAGTCTTCAATCTTGTATCTTCATAGCCCAATAGTCCGGCCAAAGGATATAGTCCGGCTGTCCGGAGACCCCCTAATCCAGGACTCCCTCAGTAGCCCCTAAACCAGGCTTCAATGACGATGAGTCCGGCGTGCAGTATTGTCTTCGGCATTGCAAGGCGGGTTCCTCCTCCGAATACTCCATAGAAGATTTTGAACACCAGAATAGTGTCCGGCTCTGCAAAACAAGTTCCACATACTACCGCAGAGAGAATAATATTTCCACAAACCTAATCTGCCGACGCGTTCTGACAGCACGACGTCATGTCATGGCTCGGTCATTATTCAAACCGTTTTTCTCAACCAGCACCACACATAACATGGGGCGGTTTTCTTGACACGTCTTGTCAAAGCAGAGATCATGTCCCCCTTATTACGGGATTCTCATCAATACGGACGTGGGTAACCCAACCGTGACATCAATTACGGCACCTGGGGAATAAGAGGTTTTACCAGGCAAGTGGGGAGATGCATCGCCTCTTTCGCCCTTATAAAGGGACAAGGATTTACCCCCTTTTGCCCACGCCTTCTACCTCCTCGCTTATCCATTCTCGCACACACTCGAGCTCTAGCGCCCAAGCTCGCGTTCTTCTTCTCAAACCACTCCAAGCATGTCCAGAGCAGGAGGCAAGTGTATGGTCTCCTCCGTCACGAAGGATAACATCATAAAGTTACGGGAAGCCAGATATCTGGCCGAGGATATCGTGCACCGGCTGCCAGATGCAGGGCAGATCATCCCAATGCCCGAACCCTATGAGAGGGTAGTTTTTGTTACCCACTTTGTCCGCGGACTGGGATTTCCTCTCCACCATTTGTCCGTGGGATCATGTTCTACTACGGGCTGGATTTTCATGATCTGGCCCCCAATTTCATCCTCAACATCTTGGCGTTTATCGTCGTGTGCGAGGCCTTCCTCCGCATCAAGCCCCATTTCGGCCTGTGGCTGAGGACCTTCAATGTCAAACCTAAGGTGGTGGTTGGCCAGCAAGCAGGGTGCGGAGGCGCCATGGTGGGCAAGATGCCTAATGTCACCTGGCTCGAAGGCTCCTATGTGGAGACCATAAAGGGGTGGCAATCGGGGTGGTTCTACATCACCGAGCCGCGCGATACCAATTGGGTGGCGGCCCCCGAATTCCGATCCGGAATCCCCACACGGCTCACCTCCTGGAAAGAGAAGGGCCTATCCTGGGGTTCCTCGGTAGAGCTGACCGTACTCCAGACCTGTATCAAGAACATGATGAGCAAGAAAATCAAGCTCGTCAACATGGTCCAGGTGATGCTCTTCCGCCGGATTCTCCCGTGTCAACAACGGGTATTCAACTTGTGGGAGTTCGACCTGGCCAAGCACCAGACGCTGCGAGAGCTCTATGGCATGACGCACGAGGACGTCTGGAGGGTGTTGTTCAAGGGCGCCGAGGTACCTCCTTCCTTCACCGAGGACCGCGGACTCAGCGCAAAGCGTCGCGCCAATCCGGTAAGTTTTTTATATTTCACATGCTATCCATTTGCCCCAGTTTAATCATGTGCGGGATCTAAGCCTTCCATGCCTTTAACAGGACTGGGTGAAGATAGCGGAGCGGATAGATTGCCTCGCCCCCTGCCGGAAGATCCTGCAGATGCTCTCCTGACGAAGATGCTGGTTCTGGCACCTTATGAGGTGCCGGTGAAGAAGGCCAAGAAGAAGGCCGCGGGGACCCGAAAGGGTCTCCGGCACAAGGTTGTGTCGGACTCATCATCCGATAACTTCGATGCGCCCTCCTCCCATGAAACCGAGGAGGAGGAAGAGGAAAGTTCTCCCCCGGCCGGGGGAGACAAGAAAAGGAAGGCCGACCCAACCGGGGAGGCCGAAGGGTCCAAGAAGGGCAGGACCCTCCCTCCAGACTGCTCCACGATGGCCGCCTACAGCGGCGACGAGTGGCTACCCAGGGTCAAGCGCCTGGCGAAGTCGTAAGTATCCGGACACCATAGTAATTCATAGTATGTTTTACTGCACTGCTTCTCCTCATGCCGAACATGATTATGCAGCCCATCCCGAGCTCATCTTGATGTATCTTCGTCGAGCGGTTCGTTGGACTCGTCGGATATGAACAGCGGTTCTCTTCCGACCGCCTCCACCCCTTGCCCTGTGGACAACGTCGAGGTGTTGTCTCAACAGGCACCAGGCCAAGGGAAGGAAGTCCTGGGGGCGCCTCGAGGCGACCTTCCGGACCCTGGGCGCAAAGGGAGCTGGACTCCCATGGGCTCCAGGTTCAGCCCCCAGCCGAACACTGCACCGGAATCTTCGGTGGTTCCGGACTCCGGCGGGCGAACCCCGGTAAGGGGGGAAAGCCGCCCGTGCCAGTGTCCTCTGTCTATCCAGAGGCACCGGACAACTTGCTGGAAGCGCTTCGCGGCGCTTCCATCGACGAAGAGCACCGTACTATCATGAGTGCGGTGATCGAGAAAGTTCAATCCGCCAAAACAGACTGACTGAAGCTTGCGCCAGCCTCCTAACAGGGTTTGAGGTAAGCAATCAAAATATAAGAAAATATTACTGCATAGATAGTAGCCCCTGATGCTCTGTTCGACGTTCGAGTAGAAAGGCCAAATAGAGGATCAAATGATGAATTAGGAGTCTAATCAGAATATATCTATGTGTATGTGCAGGCTTCACTGCTGGCCGCTGCCGCACGTACTGCGGAGGTCTCTGCGCTGAAGCAGGACCTAGAGCAGTCCGAGAACGAGCTTGGCCTTACCAAGAGGCAGCTCGAGGAGAGCAAAGGTAAGCAATACCTTGTCTATCTAAAATAAAAGAAGTTCGATTGTAAATTAATAGGATCATCATGAATTTTCCAAAGGCCACGACCGAAGTGGCGACCCTGAAGAAGGCGCTGTCCGAGGCCGAAGACAAAGCGGCCAAGGAGCGCATTGAGCGGGAGAAACAAGAAGCCCAGTGGGCGAGGTGCAGCAAGAGCTCGAGGCTCTCGCCAAGAAACACGAGTCCTTGGAGCTTGACTCTAAGGCTCGAGAGTCCGAGCTTGAGAAGGCGCTCGAAAGCGCCCGGAGCGCCAAGGCTGAAGCCCACAAGGCCCTCCAGGAGATTGATGCGGCGAAGAAGATAGTGGCGGGTAAGGCATTCATTATGCATAGGAGCTCTCTAGGAGCGTTTGCAGATCTTCCCTGCAGTGTACTGGATGCCGCGGAGTTTTACCGAGCTGAGGAGGGGAGCTCGACGGAGAAGTTGTTCTGGTCTCAATATACTGGGACCGAACACCCTGTACCCTTGAGCGACCAGCTGTGTCGGCGTTCTGGGAACGGGGGTCCCCAGACTTGCCTGCCTGTGGCGTGGCTCAAAGGGGGGCCCAGCATGGCCCATCTTCATCAACACAGACCCAAGACCCTCGCGAGGGGCCAAGCCTCGCGGGGCGGACGACACGGAGCTTCCTCAGGCACGGCCTCATCAGGCTGGCTCGCGAGAAGGCGGAGAGATCAAGGCGGGGTACCTCATGAGGTGCCCGTGACGCAAGACATGACGACCAAGGGTGCCAGGCGGGCGCCAGCCCACGTAGTGTCCTCCTTTCCTCTTTGGTGCAAAGGGAGCAAGCGCAGGCGAGAGCATCAAGCAAAGGCACCCGTTTCGGTGCAACGAGACCAAGACCAGTCCAACGGCAGGGAGGAAGTCATTGTGGAGCCCAAGCCAGCGTCACCACCAGAGCCTTTGGCAGGCGAGGACCAATTTTAGTCAGGATAAGTGTACCGGATGTTCCCCTTCAAAATGGCCAATTGTTGGCGCCCTTCTCGCTTAATATTTGGGAAGAGGCCCAGGGCCTTTGCCTATAAATAGGACTAGCCATCCCCAGGGGAGAGGGGGGATGGAAAATGGAATCGGAGAGGGAAGAAAATCGGAGAGAGAATGAAGAAGAGAGAGAGAGAGAAGGGTGACCGAACTCCTCCTAGCAGTTCATCCCCTCAGCCAAGAACAGACCCTCGCGAGGCTGTTCTTCCTTGTATTGCTCATCATCATCAGCCCAAGAGGCAATCCACCACACCACACACTGGAGTAGGGTATTACACCACAACGGTGGCGCAAACCAGTATAAACCCTGTGTCTCTTGTGTTGTTCTTTCCATAGCTTAGATCTTAGCGAGGCGGAGGGGTGCAGGTAGGTAGAAGGCGAAATCTCCGCGCGCACCCCAGTCTTCGAACCTCAAGGGTCTGCCGGAACCCGAAATCCGACATTTGGCGCGCCAGGTAGGGGTGCGCCGGAATTCGTCTTCCACCACCCCGTTCTCCTCCGACCATCGCGTCCATGTCTGACGCTCGTCCGGCCCGCGCCGAGCGCCGGGCTGCTCTCACTTCCCACGTCGCCCAGACGGCTCCTGTCGGCGGGTGTCCTCGCTGTTCCCCTTCACCTGCTGTCAGCGCCGCCACCGGCCCGGCGGGGGACAAGCAGCAAGCGTCGTCTCAGCATCCGTCCGTGCGGCAAGACGGCCGCACCGCTACTCCCTCGCTCACTCCAGCTGGTTCTTCGCCCCGCGTGCTCCGCGCACCCATGGAGGCTCGAGCTGCGCTCATCGCGGCAAACGAGCTCCTGCGCTACCGTCCCGTCGACGACGTCTATGAAGAATGGCTCGACCGCGTCGCCGAGCTCGTCCGCACCGCAGGGGGCTCTCCTGCGCCGTCCGTTTCGCTGCACCGCACCCCGCCCCGCGCGGGCGACGAAGCTCCGGCGGCGCCCCAGCCGCCTCCTCCTCAAGAAGGCACCATGGCTCCAAGGCGCGTGGCCCCTGGGCGGAACCCGCTCCGTCAGGTGCCAGCGCGGCAAGAGCAGAGCTGCCAAGAAGTCCCTCGCCCGCAAGAAGCTGCCCGGGCGCTCCTTGCTCCAGCACGTCGCGACCATGCTCCTGCTCCCTCACGTTAAGAACCCATGCTGCTCCCAGCTGCAGCGCGTGGGGACATGCAAGACCAAGATCTCCGCCACCCAAGGCCTCCCGTGGCCACAGCAGGCTGCCGTGCCTTCACCACCGAGCTACGCAGCGTCGCGTGGCCCGGCAAGTTCAAGCCAGACCTGCCTCCTCGTTACGACGGCACGGCCGTCCCTGCGGAGTTCCTCCAGCTCTATGAGCTGGGCATCGAAGCTGCCAACGGAGACGAGAAGGTCATGGCGAACTAGTTTCCCATGGCGCTCAAGGATGGGGCCCGCCCTGGCTCCTGAACCTGGCTCCAGGCACGATCTCCTCCTGGGACGAGATGCGCACCCACTTCATCGCCAACTTCCAAGGTACTCGCGACTGGCCACCCGCCGTGAGAGACATGTGCCGCATCAAGCAATAACCCGGAGAGACCCTGCAGAAGTACATCCAGCGCTTCAACAACGCACGCCTCAAGATTCCCAAGGTGATCGAGGAGACCATCATCTTAGCCTTCTCCGACGGCGTGCGCGATGTCAAGATGAAGGAGGAGCTGGCGATGCATGAAGACCTGTGCACTTCCTTGGAGCTGTTCAACTTGGCAACCAAGTGTGCCAGGGCTGAGGAAGGGCGTCTCTCCCTCCTCGAGCTGCCTACCGCAGACCCAGAAGAGAAGAAGCCCAAGGCCAAGGATGTGAAGCGCAAGGGGGCTGCCGTGCTCGCGGCAGAACCAGACACCAAGCGGGGCAGAGATCAGCCCGAATCTTCCAAGGGCAGTCGGTACTGTGTGTACCACGACCTCCACACCCACAACACCAATGAATGTCAAGAGCTCCGAGCCGTGCGAGAAGGAAGGATCGGCCGTCATCCCGACCGCGGTGACCGGGGCTACGGTCGAGGAGGAGGAAGGAACGCAGGACGCTGGGAAGACCGCGGCCCGCGCCAAGGGTGGCACGATCAACCTCGCGAGGATCGCTGGCAAGACCCGCCTAGCAAGGGAGATTGGAGGGATCAGCCTCGTGAGGATCGCCCGCAAGGCAACGCAGGCCTCCCTTCGCTGCCGCCGCAGCCAAGGAGAAACGAGGACCGCCATCAGGACGAGGGGGCTGGGGGCTTCCAGGAGCCGCACGCGATCGCCTGCATCCTGGGCGGGGCTCAAGCCCCAGCCTCTCAACGCATCTTCAAGCAGTTCGCCCGCGAAGTGAATGCAGTCCTTCCCAAGCTCGAAGCCATGCGCCCTCTCAGGTGGTCGGCGTGCGCCATCACGTTCAGCTCAGCAGATCAGCTCAAGTGTGCGGCTACAACCGGAGTCCTCCCGATGCTTTGTTCCCTAATCATCAGCAATGTGGTGGTCAACAGGACCCTCATCGATGGCGGGGCAGGGCTCAACGTCCTATCCGTGGAAACATTCAACAATCTCCAAGTGCCCTACAGCCAGCTTCAGCCAACCAAGCCTTTCTCCGGAGTCACCGACGGCTCCACGGTCCCGATTCGGCAGGTCCGCCTCCCTGTCACGTTCGGGGCACGCGACAACTACCGCACTGAGCTCATCGACTTCGACGTCGCTCACATTCGCCTGCCGTACAATGCCATCCTTGGGTACCCAGCGCTGGCCAAGTTCATGGCCGTAACTCACCACGGCTACAACGTCTTCAAGATGCCAGGAAGTGGCGGAGTCATCACGGTGCCCTGTGAAGAGAAGGACGCGGTGTGTTCCCTGGAACGAGCCTTTCAGGCTGCGTCACTAGAAGACCCGGATCGCGGAAGCAGGAGGCTTCCCGAGACCACCCCCAAGAAGAAGAAGACATCGTCCGGCCCGACCCCTCAGGAGGCAGGCCCCTCAGGGCCCGCGCCTGCCCAGGGGGAACCTCCTTCCATCGCATAGGAAAGCGCGCCCGGCGCCCTCCTCAGGCAAGGCTCGGGGGCTCTCCCCTGGAGGGCCACTGACCTGGCTAAGGTCACGAGGGAGGCGCTTGGGCACCACATGGAGGAGTGTTTCGAAGCACGTTTCCCTTAAGAAGGAGTAAGGCAAGGAGAGCTAGACCCTCAGGAGTTCGTCAGCAAGGCCATTCAGGAGCTAAAGGAGTCAAGAGTCATGAAAGGCGGCCGCCGCCTACTAGCTGTGGCTCCCCATCCAGGCGAGGATGGTGGGCTGCGCGTCTGCATCGACATACCAGGGCTCAATCGAGTCGCCTCTCTGGAGCGCCTCTGGCCCTCGCGAGTGGGGCGCTGCGAAGGTCCACCCCACAGCTACGTTCGCATGCCTTACGGCTTGACAAACGCGGCTACCACGTACCAGCGCCTCATGAGGGGTATCATGGAGCCTCAAGAGGCCAGGCGTTCCGTAGCCCTGGCGGAGATGGAGATGGTCCGCGAGGAGCCACCAGCGCCTCCGGAGCCTCCCGAGGCCCCTGGGCCTGGGGGCTCGTGAGGATCGGCTTCCGCAGCCCACCGAGTCTGCTACACCAACACTCCTTCGTCCTCAACATCAACAGGTGACATCTTTCAAGTTTCATTTCCAGCTGGGAGCGCCCACCAGGGCTGCATTATTCCCAGGCCGCGTGGGTCCGTCCCTGCGGCATGTATCCCTTTTATTTCATGTTGTTAGCTTACTTTGTTGGGGGCGCCCCTCAGGCTGCATCATCCCCAAGTTGCTCGGGCCAGACCCAGCGCCATGTATCCCTTTTGCGTTTACTTCCGGCTATGCGTTCGACCCACCATGCTTGATTATTTGATGCCGGTCCACGACACCTCTTCTTCTCCATGCCGACCACTTGCAAGTTAAAGGGGGGGGTACCTGAGCATCGCGACTCAGGGCTCTTACTGGCTCTCCAGCCCTCACCCTCTGGCCTTGTCCACGGCATCGCGACCTGGCATACCAGCGATGGCTGAGACCAGCTCGAGGCCCGGGACCCGAGGATGTAGAGTGCCGGCATCTAACCAAATTTGCAGGTACACATCACAAGATAAGGCCCAGTGCCAGGTGCAACCCGCCTAGAGGTAGGGCCCCGTGATACACCTCGCCAGGCCCTACCGTGCCAGCCACGTCTTAGGGCGGGGCTGTACATGCCCCGGGGGATCCTCCCAGAGGGGAGCCCCCTCCCACGTACCAGTGGAAGCACCATGCTCCGCGCTGGCTGACGACACTGCCGAGGAGCGGCTATGCCCGTACACATACGGAAGCGCTATGCTCCGCGCTGGTGATAAACAACTGAGGGTGGCCCCCGGGCCGCATCAACCTCAGGGAGCCCAGAGCTCAGTGTCTAGCCTCATCGTAACGCCTCCCCTCGGGAGTGCCGCGCGAGGGGGCTGGGCACGGGGGCTGCGCCTGGGTCACGCCCAGACGCACGCCGCCCAGCCAGGCCCCCCCAGGCCTGGTTCGTCGCGTGTCTCTCCCCGAGCGGAGCCAAGGTACGAAGGCCGTTTGAGCGTCAAGGGGGACTCCTGAGCATCGTGACTCAGGAGCCTAACTGGTCACATAGCCCCTCACTCCTTAGTTCCGAAAGGCTAACGGCGGTTGAGGTATGCGCGCGGCCGGGCTCTGCAGACGTAGAACGGTAGATCCACCCACATCACACCTCCCTACTTGTTGTTCGTGCGCCAAGGGGGACTCCTGAGCATCGCGACTCAGGAGCCTAACTTGTCACGTAGCCCCTCACTCCTTGGTCCCGTCCTGGTTTCCGGTCGGGGCTAACGGCGGCTGAGGTATGCGCGAGGACGGGCTCTGCCGGCGTAGAACATAAGCAAGTAGGAAGGAAAAGCGTAAATTTCAAGGAATTCAAAAGAAAATATTATAGTCCACACTGTTATCTCAATGCCAAACGCAAGTTTAAATGCCTCCCCGAGGCATGATACATGTGCAGGAATTAAAGGCAGGACAGGAGCCACAACGGAGTCACTTGTCGGCGGTGGAGCAGCGCGGAGTGGGTTCGCCTCATGGAGCAGCGGGGGCGGCAGCACCTTGCTTCAGCTTGGTGCTGAAGGCCCGGAACTTCCCCAGTAGAGCCTCCGTGCGACCCTTCACGGCCTCGGCAGCGGCAGCGGCACGCTCGCCGCTTACTGGCTCCAGCAGGCTGTCAAGGTCGACGCCGGGATCACGAAGGTAGATGTGGGTGAGGACCCGCGTCAGCGTTGCAGAAGACAGGACAGGCGCCTCGGCCTCGGCCGTGGGGCCAAGGCCAAGGGCGACATCTTCAAGAGCATGAACCAGGAAGGGAAGCAGCTTGGCGGGGCCGTCCTCGGCGCCAGCCAGCGGGCTCTCCCGGCCGCTGTCGTAAAGCGTCCTCAGCGAGGAGCGAGCCTTCGCCTCCATCTCCACGAAGGCCACGCGGTCCTCGGCAAGAACCTGGGCCTTGTCTTCCAGCTCGACCTTCCTCGCCCCCAACTCCTGCTCCAGCACGCTTAGGCGGTCACGGCGCCTCCTGAGCTTGATCTCCCTCTCCTTGACGGCCGCCTCACGAGCCTTCACGCCTTCTTCCTGCTCTTGGCAAAGGCGGGCCTCTTTCGCGAGCTGGTCCCGCAGGCCTTGCAGCTCGTCCTCCAGCACCTTACAAGCCCCCATGGGACGCGTCTTTGATTCCTCACAGGGAACAGATCCTAAAAGGACGCTAACTGCATGCGCCCCTACAAAAGACGCCATCATCAACAGTGGGCCGTCAAGCACCGGCGCCAACCCCATCCAGATCAGAGTCGGCGACGGCCTGACGAGCCCGCCCTGCTCCAGGAGCGGCGCCGGCTCGGGGGCTCGTAGCTGTCGTCGCTCGTCTCCGGAGTCGCGAAGAGCTCGCCGGAGTCGCTGGAACCTCCGCCGCCTCCGCCGCCTGAGGAGCCGCCAAGGGAGCGGTCGGCGGGCCCAGTCCTCGCCGCAGCAGGGTCCCGACCACCTCCCCTGGGGAAGCACTCCAGCCGGCGCCCATTCGCATCGAAGACCTTGAAGAACATCACCGAAGCACCGTCGTACTCCAAGTGGATCGCGAAGGCGCTTCTTGTCCTGCAAACCCGGGCGACTTCACTCCAGCCTCGAGTCATGAAGACCTCGCCCGGGGCAACGACCGCAACCTCTGCCTCGGTCGCGAGGGTGCTGCAGCCGGCATGCTGCAGCCAAAGCTCCAGGAGTTCTCCCTGCGGGATGATGGAGGAGAAGAAGGGAGGAAAGAGAATCCAAGACTGAGGAGGCATGGCGGTGTGGAGCACGAACTCTCGGGTAGAGCCCTCGGTGTGGACCCCAAGGGGGACGACCCACACCTTCATGACCCGTCGGCGCCGACGGCGGTGCCGCCCGTGGCAATCGGCATCGACTCCTTCAGAGCCCTCGATGTGAGTGTACAAGGGAAGCGGGAACCCCGGCGGTGGCCGCTCGCACCAGGGCCTCGACACCACCTGATGGGCCCCCTCGTCCCGGCCGCGGAGGGCGAGCCGTTTCTTCGGCGGGAGCGGGTCTGATTCCTCTCAGGGAGCCTTTCCCTTCTCTGCCGTCGAGAACCGGCGGATCGGAGCCATCGCAGCAAGACGGAGCAAGGACCGGGAAGAAGGAGAAGCAAGAAGGGATGGACTGGAAGGGCGCGCGTCGTTCCATACTTACGGCCGGCGAAGGCCAACCGCCGACCTCCATGATCGCAGGTAATCATGACCCGCTTTGCATGCAGGGACTTGTCCAATCCGTGCAGTTGCCGAGGCGCAATGGGGAAGTGGAGACGCTCACGTCCAATCAACCTCCACGCGGCGCCCAAGGCCGCAGGCTGTTAGGGCCCGCGGCGCTTCGCCCTTGCCCTTTCGCCTCCCTGCACAGCCAAGTCCGGGCGCGCCTTGGGCCCAGGGGCTACTGTTGGCGTTCTGGGAACGGGGGTCCCCAGACTTGCCTGCCTGCGGCCTGCGGCGTGGCTCAAAGGGGGGCCCAGAATGGCCCATCTTCATCAACACAGACCCAAGACCCTCGCGAGGGGCCAAGCCTCGCGGGGTGGACGACACGGAGCTTCCTCAGGCACGGCCTCATCAGGCTGGCTCGCAAGAGGGCGGAGAGATCAAGGCGGGGTACCTCACGAGGTACCCGTGATGCAAGCCATGACGACCAAGGGTGCCAGGCGGGCGCCAGCCGCGCAGTGTCCTCCTTTCCTCTTTGGTGCAAAGGGAACAAGCGCAGGCGAGAGCATCAAGAAAAGGCACCCGTTTCGGTGCAACGAGACAAAGACCAGTCCAACGGCAGGGAGGAAGTCATTGTGGAGCCCAAGCTAGCGTCACCACTAGAGCCTTTGGCAGGCGAGGACCAACTTTAGTCAGGATAAGTGTACCAGATGTTCCCCTTCAAAATGGCCAATTGTTGGCGCCCTTCCCGCTCAATATTTGGGAAGAGGCCCAGGGCCTTTGCCTATAAATAGGACTAGCCATCCCCAGGGGAGAGGGGGGATGGAAAATGGAATCGGAGAGGGAAGAAAATCGGAGAGAGAATCAAGAAGAGAGAGAGAGAGAAGGGTGACCGAACTCCTCCTAGCAGTTCATCCCCTCAGCCAAGAACAGACCCTCGCGAGGCTGTTCTTCCTTGTATTGCTCATCATCATCAGCCCAAGAGGCAATCCACCACACCACACATTGGAGTAGGGTATTACACCACAACGGTGGCCCGAACCAGTATAAACCCTGTGTCTCTTGTGCTGTTCTTTCCATAGCTTAGATCTTAGCGAGGCGGAGGGGTGCAGGTAGGTAGAAGGCAAAATCTCCGCGCGCACCCCAGTGTTCGAACCTCAATGGTCTGCCGGAACCCGAAATCCGACAAGTTGAAGCAGTTGGTCGAGCTTCATAAGGCGTCCGAACAAGCCATGAGGGGCCTTATAGTCCGCATGTGGCCTGGCGAGCCCCTGTCCGGTAGCTACTTCGGTCTGGTGAGGCGGCTCATCGACGCCTGCCCACTGCTTGAAGTCATAAAGTGGTCCGTCTGCATCGAGGGTGCGCGCAGGGCTTTTGCCCGGGCGAAGGTGCACTGGGCGAAGCTGGATGCCGTGAAGCTGGTGAAGGAGGGGCCACCGGAGGGCAAGGAGCATCGCTGCCCCGAGATGTATTATGAGAGTGTCCTGAAGGGTTCCCGCCTTGTGGCGGATGAATGTGCCAGGGATGTAATTTTTGAATGAACATGCTCGTGTGATCCTGTAATGTGAAACAAGTTCATCTGCGCTATGCAATGCTTTTTTAATTTAAAATATTACCTTCTGTGCGGCCGTTTACAAAATCTGAGAGTTGGCCAGTCGTCAGCTTCTGCCCCCATGTAACTAGTACTGGGGTGTTCGGGATAAACCTGAGCACTCTTTACCCCAATTTTGGGTCCTTCGAGGGAGGTGTTCAGCGCAACAAACCAGGCAATCAGACTATAGGGCTTTATCACTCTCACTTAGCCATAGAAGTCTACAATTTTAAATTTTAGCGAAGCCCCTAGTATTCGGAAGGCCAAATTTGGGGCGCTATACACGCCTAAGCCAGACAAGGCCAACTCCTCGCCCGAAGCGGGAAAAGTCTTTACGGACTTGAGACCTCTCGAACAGCGACCAGTCTCTCGCCTTATCATGATAGTCAGTTTTCGGCTTTCTCTACTGAGGTGATCATCCGGAAGAACCGGGACACAATCGTAGTAGTTCTCCCACCGCTACCTTAGCCGATATAGCAGAACGTAAGGTACCAAAGCATGGGAGCCGGGCAAACCCAACTATTGGCCCAAGACATGATTCGGAGCTGATGCATATAATGCTATAAGTTCGGGGTGCCGCACTGTCGAAAGTGTTCGGACTTCTCGCGTCGTATTATGGGGTAAACGAAAGCCCCTGGCGTACTGACCGTGCCCGAATTTACGGGTGTGGATTGTCGTAAATGGACAAAAAGGAAAAAAGGGAATGAATAATGCAATAATAGACTAATGCTATGCATTGTTATTTGAATAATACGTCGAAGCGTACTGGTATAGGTAGTGCAATAAGCAGAAAGTAGGACTATTCGAAATGTCCTATCCAAGGGTAAGCTGCGTATGGATAGTAGAAAGCGGGTATTATTATTAGAGGCCATCTGGGGGTTCCCGTGTACATCTTAGCTTCTTGCTACCTTGGTTGTTCCTTCCCGTAATGTGTCCGGCAATCGTACTACCAGAAAGGGCTTCCAGAGAGTTTGGCCCTGAAAAAGAAAAGAAATGATAAAGGTATACAGCCCCTACGGCGGTTAAGACGCATTGCGGGACGTGCCCTAATCGTGCCCCCGCCGATGTCCATGGTATTTTCAGTGCGTAATTATATACGCGTGGCACGGATTTCATCGCCTGACTGGGACTGGGACGGGGGCCGAATTGCTAGGCGAGCTCTGAACATGCCAGGCGATCCTGTTGCAGTTTACTCCGGACACGCTTGAAGGTGTTCGGGGGCTGTATCACCGAATTTTGCCTTGAAAGGCTGCTTTGTGCTTCTGCGGCGAGGGCCGCAGTGTGCTCTTCCTTGCGGAGCGAGCATTCTGTATTTCCATTCACTGTTATGACCCCCCGAGGTCCTGGCATCTTGAGCTTGAAGTATGCGTAATGTGGTACTGCATTGAATTTTGTAAATGCAGTTCGTCCGAGCAGTGCATGATAGCCACTGCGAAACGCGACGATGTCGAAGATTAACTCCTCACTTCAGAAGTTGTCCGGTGATCCGAAGACCACTTCCAGTGTGATTGAGCCCATGCAATGGGCCTCTACACCTGGGATGACGCCCTTAAAGGTGGTTTTGGTGGGTTTGATCCTCAAGGGATCGATGCCCATTTTTTGCATTGTATCCTGATAGAGCAGGTTCAGGCTGCTGCCGCCGTCCATAAGGACTCGAGTAAGGTGAAATCCTTCGATGATGGGGTCTAGGACCAGTGCGGCGGATCCGCCATGACAGATACTAGTGGGGTGGTCCCTGCAATCAAAGGTGATCGGGCAAGCAGACCATGGGTTGAACTTTGGGGCGACGGGCTCCATCGCATAGACGTCCCTTAGTGCACGCTTCCTCTCCTTCTTGGGAATGTGGGTTGCATATATCATGTTCACCGTCTTCACTTGTGGAGGGAACCCCTTTTGTCCTCCCGTGTTCGGTGGCCGGGGCTCCTCCTCGTCATCACTATGCAGCCCCTTGTCCTTGTTTTCGGCATTTAACTTGCCGGCCTGCTTGAACACCCAGCATTCTCTATTGATGTGATTGGCTGCCTTGTCGGGGGTGCCGTGGATTTGACACGCGCGATCCAGTGTGCGATCCAAACTGGACGGAGCCGGAGTACTTCTTTTAAATGGCTTTTTCCGCTAACCGGATCTAGAGCCTCTGAATCCGGCATTGACTGTCGTATCCTCAGTGTTATCACCGTTATTGCGGCGCTTTGGTTTGTTACGACGTTGTCTGCCATTGGCATCTTTGGTATCCGAAGTGCCCGGATTCCTCGATGTGTTATTGCTGCGAGCCTGCCAGCTATCCTCGCCCACGCAAAAGCGGGTCATGAGTGTCGTGAGGACTACCATAGACTTTGGCTTCTCCTGGACAAGGTGGCGGGCAAGCCATGCATCACGGATGTTATGCTTGAATGCCACTAGGGCCTCTGCATCCGGACAGTCGACAATTTGGTTTTTCTTAGTCAGGAACCGAGTCCAGAATTGTCTGGCTAATTCTCCTGGCTGCTGAGTTACATGGCTCAAGTCATCAGCATCCGGCGGTCGCACATAAGTGCCGTGGAACTTGTCAAGGAATGCGTCTTCCAGATCCTCCCAACTGCCGACGGAGTCTACTAGCAAGCTATTCAGCCAATGCCGAGCTGGTCCTTTGAGTTTTAGTGGGAGGTACTTGATGGCATGTAGATCATCACCGCGAGCCATGTGGATGTGAAGGAGGAAATCCTCAATCCATACAGCGGGATCTGTTGTGCCATGATATGATTCGATATTTACGGGTTTGAAACCCTCCGGGAATTCGTGATCCATAACTTCATCAGTGAAGCATATGGGGTGTGCGGTACCTCTGTGCTAGGCTATATCCCGACGCAGTTCATATGAGTCTTGTCTGCTGTATTCGGCCCGGCCGGATTTGCTTTTGGTGTATCCGGCACGACGATCATCGTCCCGTGTTGGTGCGCGTGCCCGTGACCCGTATATTGACCTTGCAAGTTTTTCCTTACTATCCAATACGTCTCGTAGGTCCCGTGTGTTGCCCCGGGCCTTGGTATTTTTGATTGAGTGGCGGCGGGGTGCAGGCTAAACTTTAGGCTGAAATGCCTCTTTGGCTCAGCCACGCAGTGGCTGGTCAGCCGCATCGTACACTGGTGAATGAGGTTTCAATGCTTCCTCCTCATGGTGAGGTAGCAACCTGCGTTTTGGGTAACTCTTGGAGGGGTCTCGAGTTCATATTCCTCAGCCGCAAGGACTTCGGTCCATCTGTCTGCTAGCAAGTCTTGATCAGCTTGAAGCTGTTGTTGCTTTTTCTTCAGGCTATTTGTTGTGGCCATAAGCCGGCGCTTGAAGCGCTCCTGTTCGACAGGGTCCTCAGGCACGATAAATTCTTCGTTGCCGAGGCTCGCCTCGTCTTCGGAGAGAGGCATGTAATTGTCCTCCTCCGATTCTCCATCTCCTGCCTGCTCTGGAGGGATGGCTTGTTCATCCTCCGGCTCTACATCGTGCTGGAGGGGATTGTGGTTGTCTTCGGCACTATCCGGAGTGTTATTATCTGTTGTACTGGTATCGCTACTTTTGCTGTGGCGGGACTTAGAGCGGCGCCACTGACGTTGGCGCTTGGGTTGCTTCTGGGAGGGGTCATCCTCTGCTGTCTTGTCGCCATTGCCTTCTTTAGGGGTGTCCACCATATATATGTCGTATGATGAGGTAGCAGTCCAGCGCCCTGTGGGCGGTGGTTCCTGCTCGTCTCCTGCATCATCATCCATACCGTCGATGTCTTCGAAGTTGAAGTCGAGCATGTCGGTTAAATCATCGATAGTGGCTACTAAGTGGGTGGTGGGTGGGCAGCGAATTTCTTCGTCGTCTGCATCCCATTCTAGCCGGACATAGTTTGGCCAAGGTTCTCCTGACAGGGAGAGGGACCTCAATGAATTTAGTACATCGCCGAAGGGCGAGTGCTGAAAGATATCCGCGGAGGTGAACTCCATGATCGGCGCCCAGTCGGATTCGACGGGAACGGATGTAAGCGGCTCGGAGTCCGTGGCCGGAGGAGAATCCAGTGGGTTGGCGACATGGCTCTCATAAGGGGTGAAGTCAGTACCTGGCTCTATCGCCACTGAGAGTGCGGCCTCCATGGCGGGGTTTATCCTCCGCTCTCGGATGGTGCGATTTGCTCCAGATTGACGGCCGGAGTAGTTGCAGATGCGATCTCCCGAACACTGTCCGACGACAGAGTTACGTCGTGCTCGTCGTGACTGTGCAACGCACCTGACGCGGTCTCGAATCCGTCGAAGATCAAGTCTCCGCGGATGTCGGCAGTGTAGTTTAAGTTTCCGAATCTGACCTGATGGCCAGGGCGTAGCTCTCGCTCTGCTCCAGATGGCCAAGCGAATTGGCCCGCAGTGCGAAGACGCCGAATAAAAAGATCTGTCCGGGGGGGAAAACCTCACCCTGGACCGCATGTCTATCGATGATCGAAGGAGCCATCAAGCCTTATGGTGACGACACAGAGGAACTCTCAACGAAAGCACCAATGTCGGTGTCAAAACCGGCGGATCTCTGGTAGGGGGTCCCGAACTGTGCGTCTAAGGCGGATGGTAACAGGAGGCAAGGGACACGATGTTTACCCAGGTTCGGTCCCTCTTGATGGAGGTAATACCCTACGTCCTGCTTGATTGTTCTTGATGATATGAGTATTACAAGAGTTGATCTACCACAAGATCGTAGAGGCTAAACCCTAGAAGCTAGCCTATGGTATGATTGTATGTTGTCCTACAGACTAAACTCTCCGGTTTATATAGACACCGGAGGGGGCTAGGGTTACACAGAGTCGGTTACAAGGGAGGAGATCTACATATCCGTATTGCCTAGCTTGCCTTCCGCACCAAGGAAAGTCCGTTCCGGACATGGGACGAAGTCTTCAATCTTGTATCTTCATAGCCCAACAGTCCGGCCAAAGGATATAGTCCGGCTGTCCGGAGACCCCCTAATCCGGGACTCCATCAGTGACCGAACCTTTACAAACAAGGTTGGGGCAATCCCCACAACTTAATTGGAGGCTCCCAACAACACCACGAAGCTTCACCACAATGGAGTATGGCTCCGTGATGACCTCAACTGTCTAGGGTGCTCAAACACCCAAGAGTAACATGATCCGCGAGGGATTAGTGGGGGGAATCAAATATCTCTTGGTGGATGTGTAGATCTAGGCCTTCTCAACCAATCCCTAGGAGATCAAAAAGTTTGATCGACTAGGGAGGGAGATTGGGCGAAAATGGAGCTTAGAGCAACAATGGAGCTTTGAGGTGGAAGAGGTAGTCAACTCGGAGAAGAAGACACCCCTTATATAGTGAAAGAACAAATCCAACCGTTATCCACTTAACCAGCCCGCGACATGCGGTACTACCGCACCAAACAAGCGGTACTACCGCAAGGGCTCACGGTACTACCGTGGCGAACCGTGGTACTACCGCTGCCACGGCAGGTGAGGGAGTCCTGGATTAGGGGGTGTTTGGATAGCCGGACTATACCTTCTGCCGGACTCCTGGACTATGAAGATACAAGATTGAAGACTTTGTCCCGTGTCCGGAAGGGACTTTCCTTGGCGTGGAAGGCAAGCTTGGCGATACGGATATGTAGATCTCCTACCATTGTAACTGACTTTGTGTAACCCTAACCCTCTCCGGTGTCTATATAAACCGGAGGGTTTTAGTCTATAGGACAACATACCCAACAACAATCATACCATAGGCTAGCTTCTAGGGTTTAGCCTCTCCGATCTCGTGGTAGATCTACTCTTGCACTACCCATATCATCAATATTAATCAAGCAGGACGTAGGGTTTTACCTCCATCGAGAGGGCCCAAACCTGGGTAAAACTTCGTGTCCCTTGCCTCTCGTTACCATCCGGCCTAGACGCACAGTTCGGGACCCCCTACCCGAGATCCGCCGGTTTTGACACCGACATTGGTGCTTTCATTGAGAGTTCCTCTGTGTCGTCGCCATCAGGAAGGATGCCTTGCCCCGTCTTTAAAGACGGAACCATTGCTAAGGGAGCTTTGGCTGTCGGCCAAACCCTCCGGCTAGGTGGTTTTCTTATGACCGCCTGTTCGGCTTCTGCGCCGATGATGACCTCTCGAGCCATCGAAAACAATCTTCATGTCAGCTTGGAACTCGCCGAGCAGTTAGATACAATGGAGCTCTCCTCAATAAACGAGCTCTTGGATCACATCGCTGCCCTGGGAGTCGCTACGGATTACGACCAGATTGGGCCTAAACCCGATCTGAGAGAGAGAGAGAGTAACTCTCCCCAAGTCACCCATCACGTTGCCGTGGTAGAGGGACAGTGCGGCGACCCTTCATCTATCTTAAGGACTAGCTACGTCTGGATTCCCGATCTCTCCAAACCGGATACCCGCGGAGGGGAGGATATCACTCAAGACCTGAACTTAGAGTCAGGCGATGGGCTAGATTCATTGGACAGCATCCAGGAATCCAAATTTTCGAGTTCGAAAATTCCTCGGCCTCTGAGCCTCAGATGGGGTGAGGCTTCGGATTTAATTCTGCCCACCCACCCAAACATAAGCGATCTATCCAAAATTAGGCAAGAGCCCGACGAAACAGTACATCATTACTGGGCCAGATTCCTCTTGGTTAAGAACAGGATAAAGGACTGCCACGAGGAATACGCAATCTCAATCTTTTGCAATAATTGCACGGACAAGGGAATCCTCAACGCCATAAGTCGCCGTGATATTACACGCTTCGCTGACTTGGCGTCCATCGTACGGAAGTACTGTGCGATGGAAAGCGCTTGGAAAACCGAAATAAAATTTTGGGACGATCCGGCCCTGAATACAAACCTAGTCCGAAATAAAATGGTGCATCATCGCCAGACACCCGGGTCAAACACCAAAAAGCAAAAACCCTCTACAGGGCATGGAACCGTACTGGAAGGATGGCTTAATGGACCCTGTAAAATTCACAGTACAGAGGACGCCACACCAACTCATAGCCTTAGAGCATGTTGGATACTCCGGCAGGTGGCCAAAATTGGAGAAAATCTCCTAATTCCGGAGGCCATAGAAAGGCACCCAAGAGACACCAATACGGTATTAACAGTCTTCGAGACTTTCGCATCAAATAATATGCGAAAACGGACACTCCGCAGCCTTGCCGAAGTCTACCAAGTAGCAACAATAAACCCATGGAGTGACACGGCTATTACCTTTAACGCCAGTGATGAACCTAAATTCCGAACAGCCCGAGCACCAGCCGCATTGGTCCTCAGTCCAATAGTGGACGGCTTTCGTCTTACCAAGGTACTCATGGACGGCGGCAGCGGATTGAACCTCATTTATGAGGAAACCCTTCAAAAAATGGAAATAGACTGGAACCGCATTGAGCGAAGCAGCACAACCTTTAGAGGAATAATCCCTAGTCGGGAAGCGCGCTGTACAGGAAAAATCACACTAGATGTGGTGTTCGGCACGCCGGATAATTACAGGTCCGAAGAGATCACGTTCCATGTGGCTCCGTTCAGCAGCGGTTATCATGCTCTGCTAGGGCGGGAAGCGTTTACAATCTTCCAAGCAATACCCCATTACGGGTACATGAAGCTCAAGATGCCTGGGCCTAACGGAATCATCACTCTCGCTAGTGATCCGGACATAGCACTCCGCGCCAAAAACAAGACAGCCGCACTGGACCTCGAGGCACTATCCGAAGCCCTAGCGGCTGAGGAACTGACTGCGCTGCGCTCTATGGTGAATAGGGATGATGTGGTACTCGACAAAAGATCCAAGTCCACCTCCTTTAAACCGGCGAATGAAATAGTCAAATTCCAAGTCCATCCAACGGACCCTAATAAAACAGCTTCCATCGGGGCACAGTTAAACCCTGATGTAGACGCCGCACTACGAGAGTTCCTATGAGAGAATTGGGACATTTTCGCCTGGCACCCTTTAGACATGCCAAGAATCCCATGCAGGCTAGCCGAGCACAGCTTAAATATCCAAACAGGATTCAAACCTATCAAACAGGCTCTTCGGCATTTTTCCGAACCTAAGAGACAGGCCATGGGAGAGGAGCTAGCAAAGCTATTGGAGGCCAGATTCATTAGAGATATAAAACATCCGGACTGGCTAGCAAACCTGGTGATGGTACCAAAGAAGGACAAATCCTGGCGCCTGTGTGTTGATTTTAATGACCTTAACAAGGCTTGCCCAAAGGATCCCTTCCCCCTCCCCTGCATCGATCAAATTATCGATGCTACCACATGACATGATTCGTTGTGTTTCCTCAACGCATATTCCGGCTACCATCAAATCAAGATGGAAGAACTAGACCAAGCCGCAACGGCATTTATCACAACATACGGCCCATTCTGCTTCAACACGATGCCCTTCGGGCTCAAAAACGCCGGCGCAACATATCAGCGCGACATGTCTGGCAAACCAGATCGGCAAAACAGTGGAGGCATATGTAGATGATGTGGTCGTCAAAACAAGACATGTCGAATCTCTAGTAGACAACTTGAGGCTCACATTTGATAACCTCCGAACATACGACATCAAGCTCAACCCGGAAAAATGCGTTTTCGGCGTTCCAGCCGGAAAGCTCTTGGGCTTCATTGTATCCGGTAGAGGAATTGAAGCAAATCCATCCATGATCCGAGCTCTGTCGCAACTGGATATCCCAAAGGACCTCAAACAAATACAAAAGTTAACCGGATGCGTGGCGGCTCTAAGCTGCTTTATCTCCCGCTTGGGAGAAAAGGCCCTACCCCTTTACCGCCTCCTTCGGCGCACCGAACACTTCGAATGGACGGATGCAGCCACGACCGGACTCGACGAAATAAAAGCCATACTGGCAACAAACCCAGTCCTGGCCGCGCCAAACATTGGCGAACCAATGCTATTATACATTGCAGCAACACATCATGTTGTAAGCGCAGTGCTCGTCGTCGAACGAGAAGCGGACGGACACAAATTCCCCCTTCAAAAGCCGGTCTATTATGTGTCCACTGTCCTCACTCCCTGCAAATCACGGTACCCGCATTATCAAAAGATTGCATATGCGGTATTCATGGCATCCCGGAAGCTACGACACTACTTTCAAGAGTGTTCAATAACAGTAGCCTCGGAAGTACCACTTAACGATATTATAAACAACCGTGACGCAATGAGACGGATTGCAAAATGGACCATTGAGCTCCTCCCGTTCGACATAACTTATAAGCCACGGCGACCCATCAAGTCGCAAGTCTTGGCCGACTTTGTCGCAGAATGGACGGAGGCCGAGCTCCCTAAAGAGTATGGCACATATTCAAATTGGATCATGCATTTCGACGGCTACAAGATGTTGGCCGGACTGGCGGCTGGTGTTGTTTTGACGTCCCCCACAGGAGACACAGTTCAATACGTACTCCATATTATGTACACGGACTCCAACATTGCAGGCGAATATGAGGCCCTTTTACATGGTCTCCGGATGGCAGTATCCATGGGCATTCAACGCCTAGAGGTGCGCAGGGACTCGAACCTCGCAATATCCCAAATAAATGGAGACTTTGATGCCAAGGATCCAAAAATGGCAGCTTACCGCAACGCCGTCCTAAAAATGTCAGCTCGGTTCGAGGGGCTTGAATTTCACCCTATAGCCCGGGAAAATAATCAGGCGGCAGATGTCCAGGCACGCATCGGCGCGAAACGCGATGTAGTCCCCCCCAACATCTTCTTGGAAAGGCTGTTCAAGCCATCCGTAGTATGGGAAGGGGAGCCGAACAATAACAGCCCGGACCCAACCGCACTGCCCGACACTGAACATTCTGACACAATTGGAGGCTCTGCCAATGAAATAACACCTTCAGCCCACGTAATAATGGTCGTCATCGCCCCGTGGACAGAACCATTCCTCGCCTACCTTACTAGGCAGGAACTCCCCAAGGACCAAAATGATGCACGCTGCATAGTGCAGCGATCCAAAGCCTACAGAGTCCACGAGGGAGAGCTTTATAAGAAAAGCACTACCGTAGTCCTTCAAAGGTGCATCTCCGAAGAGGAGGGGCGGAACCTCCTGGCTGAAATTCATGTCGGACTCGGCGGTCATCATGCTGCAGCTCGGTCCCTTGTAAGCAAGGCCTTTCGTACAGGCTTTTATTGGCCGACGGCCCGGGCAGACGCTCAGGACTTAGTCCAACGATGCACCGGTTGCCAGCTCTTTGCAAACCAAAGCCATATGCCACCCACCGCCCTCCAAACTATCTACACTACTTGGCCCTTCACGGTCTGGGGGCTTGACATGGTTGGACCCCTTAAAGGCGGAACCCACAAGCAAAAATACTTACTAGTCATGGTGGATAAGTTCACCAAATGGATAGAAGCCAAGCCTGTTAAGACGGCCGAATCCGCACCGGTGATAGACTTTATATCCGGGGTTGTACACCGTTACGGTGTCCCCCACAGCATTATCACTGATAATGGCACGAACTTCACGGCCGACGAGGTAAAACTCTGGTGCAAAAACATGGGCATCAAGCTCGATTATGCTTCCGTCTATCACCCACAAACCAACGGCCAGGTCGAACGTGCAAATGGTCTTATCATGAGCGGCATCAAACCCAAATTAGTGCGGTCCCTCAAGGAATCCACGCACTGGGTAGAGGAGCTCGACTCCGTACTCTGGGGGCTGCGGACCACGCCGAATCGCACCATCGGATACACACCATTCTTTATGGTGTACGGCGCAGATGTAGTTTTGCCTTGCGACATAATTCATGACTCACCTTGAGTGCGCATGTACGAGGAAAGAGAAGCCGAGCTCGATCGGCAGGACAGTTTGGACGCATTGGAGGAGGAGCGCGACCTGGCAAAAGCCCGTTCCGCATTCTATCAATAGCAGGCTCAAAGATACCAGAGCAGAGAAGTACGGGCCAAAAATTACAACGTTGGCGAATTAGTTCTATGCTTGCCGGACAAGAAAAAGGACAAACTCAAGCCCAAGTGGGAAGGTCCCTTCATAATTGACAAAGTCTTGACTGGTGGAGCGTACCGCCTGCGAGATGCATCGGATAACCGACTCGAGCCGAACCCATGGAACGCAGCCCGTCTCCGAAGATTATATGCCTAGCACCGGACTCTGTGTTCGTCTCCTTCCTCTGTCCATTTTTAATATATACTGTCTGTCTTACATTTCTCCCCTTCACCCCTTCCTTTCTCTTATAAACTTTAAAGGCTCATCAAATGACGTGCTATCCGCACTCATTAAAACTGGGGGCTTCTTTTAACAGAAGCTTATTTATACGGGCTTCATGCCCAACACATGTGTTACACTTCCGCATGTACCTTTTATTTCACCATTATATGCATCGATATGACTTAAGTTTTGGCCAAGTTGGGTTGCCTGGCTCCTGTGCTTACCCCTACGTTCCCGATTATTCGGCTAGGTGGTAAAGGGAGCACCTCTGCGATTGTTACTGCCGGATAAGCCGGATGTGTACCTCAGACTGGGTGAAGCCGAAAGCTAGCGTTCTTAAGGGAATACTCGGTCGGTGACCTAAAAGATGATCTTTTCAATTATTTATTTATGCACCCCCAGATGCTTTTTCCTGTGTCTTTTTCGCAGAATGGGCATGCACTTTAGGGCATGCCTCCCAGGGAAAGGAACCCCTAATGGAACTATTCTCCCTGGAAGATGTTTCTTACTAACCATGTAATATAACATAACTAGTCGGGCACTTGTCTGTTCACGGAGTAATGACCCCTACGCCTGGTCTCCATGCATTGCCCGGTTCTTATATAACTGCATGGGAATTCGGACACACTCCGGACCGTCAGGTCCCGAGGCTGAAGCGAAAAGGTCGGCCATGACAAACGATCTACAATCCGGATAGAAGGCATTATAAATGTCAATTAAATTACATAGTCATTCTGACTGATTGTATTCCTATTCAATACCATCTAACAGGCTGTCTAATTTACAGTCCTGTTGGGAATACTTTGCGGCCAATTCTACTTGGCCGTATACCAAGCTTATAGGGATCTCCTTCCCATCGGGCCCCACAGGACCGACCTCAGCCATCTGGTTGGGGTTAGCCTTTGTGTACTGCGTCTTCACCATAGCCCAGGCCTCCCTAGCGCCTTGATGGCAGGCCGATATCTTCCACAATCGGAAGCACCGCCGTGCTCCCTTTAGCTTCTCCGCAAGCTCTCCAAGACCTTCGGGCATGGAGATGGATGGACAAAGGGCTTGGGCGACGCCTTGCATCGCCTGCCGAACTCGGTCGAGCAGTTGCGAGAGCTCGGGAAGAAGGTCACCCGTAGAACCGGGCATCTCCTCTGCAGGATGACCTGTTAGCACACCTACAGACATTGCTCTGTTAGTCGACTTCCGCGCCGAACTTTCTTTCTAAAGTTCGTTCAAGCACTTACTAAATATGCCGCGCCGAAGCCGCTGATTCTCCTTAACGGAGTCTGACAGCTGGGCACGAACATATTTCAGCTCGACGCCCAGCTTGGTGTTGGCATCTTGAAGATCGTTCTTCTCCTGCCTCACCTTTGTCAGCACCTTCTCACCGGCCTTTACCTGGCGTAGGAGGTGTTGCCTTTCCGGATTCAATCCGGCGCCATCTGCAATTTCATTTGTCAGATTCGCACCCATGTTGTGCTTCGCAAAATACTTATCTGTCGAAGTGTATATTACCAGAGGGGGTCTCCTTGGGCTCCCCTGCCGCGGCTAGTGCAGCATCAAGTTGAGCTTTGCACTCTTCCAGCTCCTTGGACAGTAGGGAATTCTTTTCTGTAAGAACCTGCATAACAAATGATCCTTAAATCAGTTATTCTAACTGTTTCAAGTCTCGAGGGCTACTGGTATATATATAATTACCAAAATTTTCTTACCCGTATGTCTTTTACATATTGCTCCGTGGCTCTGGCTAGACCATTTTGAGCGGCACGGAGGTACGCATCTCCCGAGTTGAAGGCATCTAACGCCCCTTGGGAGAAACAAGCGTCGCGAAGAATTGTCCGGCGACGCCTGTGGTTCATGGCACTCTCCACCTCAGAGTTGGTGGCAAACAACCCGTCCACATCCTCTGTCGGAGCAGCGTCTGGCGCGCGCCTTGCGTTCGCCTCCGCCTCCGGACCAGGCTTTGGAGCCTGGCTGGTGGAGGCGCGATTGGCAGTCTCTCCGGATATAGTCCGGCGAGGTCTCTTTGTCCTGAAGAGAGCACGAGTGTCAATGTGCCTCGAAGGTATAACACCTGGGATAAGGGGGCGCGCCATACCTTTGCGCTGATGCCTCGGTCTGGACTGCACTTCTTTTCTGCCCATGGGGCCCTGCGACCCCTCGTTGGCTTGTCGCCGCAGGTTCGGCCTTCCGCCTTAAAAACCTCCCCTGTAAAGTTCGGTTGTAATCAGGAAACTAAAAACATGAGAGGGCGGACACCTATTCGGGGTATTGGGACTTCGATCTCAGTTACCTGGGAGGCCGGGATCAGCCCTGGGTAATCGATCGTAATGTCAACCAAGGCGTTGTCCTTGCTCAATTGATGGAACACTCCATCAATCAGCTCCACAGATATGTCCGGATCCTCTTGAGAGGCCGGGTCGAGGGACCGTCCTGGGTCCTCGGGTTGTGGAGGAGGGCTTCTTATTTCCTTAACAGCCCGGCGCAGTTCCTGCATTGAAATCGTCAGACTGAATATTTAACAATGGGAATACAAAAATGGATGGGCAAGTAAATACGACCGCTTACCCAGCTTGGGGGATTGTACATAGAGAATCCACCCCGTGGTTTGACGCGGAGAAATTCCTCCTCTTGTGCCTTATACAAAGTGGACAAGATCTTTAGTAGAGCGGCGGCTGAATCCGGCCCCTTACGGCCGTAGCGAGTGGCGTCGTCCTCCCCGTTGAAGTCCCACATGGGGTGGCCTCTATACTGAAGCGGCTGCACCCCCCGCATGATGCATTCGGCCATAACCCCGATCATGGTTAGTCCGGAATGGGCTAACAATCTTATTCGGCCCATCAGGTAAATGATGTCCCTGCCACTTTCCCTCTGAGGGCTCCATGGACGCCAGCTTAGGAGCTTCTTTAAGGGAGCACTGTCGAATTCAGGGAGGCCGATCCGGACAAGATCTGGCAGCGGGACGTCTTCTATATAAAACCATTCCGAGGGCCAGTCTTCGGACGCCTTCTTTGGGGTTCCGGACAGATATCCGGTCCCGACGATGCGCCACACTTCGGCTCCGCCTAATTGATACATTGACCCCTCCTTAGAGTGGGGCACAAGGCAGAATAACCTTTTCCATAGCCCGAAATGAGACTCGACACCCAAAAACAGCTCGCAGAGGGCTACGAAGCCCGCGATATGCAATACGGAGGCAGGCGTGAGACTGTGTAGCTGGAGGCCGTAGAACTCCAGCAGCCCCCGGAGAAATGGATGGATTGGAAACCCAAGCCCCCTTATTAAATAAGGGACAAGGCATACCCGCTCTCCTTTGGAGGAATTGCGGGCACTCTCCGCTTGCTTTCCGCCGTTATAGATGGCAAGACCGGCTCGAACCGGGATCATATAGGCCAGGGGGAGAAATCCCTTGGTCTGGAGCGTCACTAGCTCGCTATGCGGGATGGAGCATCCCTCCCAATATCCAGGCTGAGGGCTGGAAGGGTGAGAGGAGGAGTTGCGATGGCTGGCCATGGTGGAATGGACCTTTGTCGGATGCGCTCTGATGACCACTCGCGAAGGGGGAAGATGTGGTTTGGATCAAAATCCTCGTCCCCTTAAATAGGGCAGCTCATTTACACGGCTAGGGGTGTGAATGTAAAAACACTCAGACTTTTCATATTCATTTGACACGTGGGAAACGGCCATTATTGGGCGTAGAAGCCAAGGAGCGCAACATCTACAAGAAACCGGACTTTATTCAACAGGTACACGGAATTTGGAGGAGAACCCGCCTTGCAATGCCGAAGACAATCTGCGCGCCGGACTCGTCGTCATTGAAGCCTGGTTCAGGGGCTACTGAGGGAGTCCTGGATTAGGGGGTGTTCGGATAGCCGGACTATACCTTCAGCCGGACTCCTGGACTATGAAGATACAAGATTGAAGACTTCGTCCTATGTCCGGAAGGGACTTTCCTTGGCGTGGAAGGCAAGCTTGGCGATACGGATATGTAGATCTCCTACCATTGTAACCGACTTTGTGTAACCCTAACCCTCTCCGGTGTCTATATAAACCGGAGGGTTTTAGTCCGTAGGACAACATACCCAACAAAAATCATACCATAGGCTAGCTTCTAGGGTTTATCCTCTTCGATCTCGTGGTAGATCTACTCTTGTACTACCCATATCATCAATATTAATCAAGCAGGACGTAGGGTTTTACCTCCATCGAGAGGGCCCGAACCTGGTTAATACTTCGTGTCCCTTGCCTCCTGTTACCATCCGGCCTAGACGCACAGTTCGGGACCCCCTACCCGAGATCCGCCGGTTTTGACACCGACAGCAGGGCCTAAGACCAGTCCTGAAGCGCTAAGGCAAGGAGCGGTAGAACCGCTGGTGCGGAAGTACCGTGCCCCTTGTGGTACTACCGCAAGGCGGGAATGGACTAGGCCAGGAAGGCACGGACATATAAAAATACATCCATGACTACTTCCACTGAGTTTTGATCCATGGAAAAATCCGACACGGTACTACCGCAGACCTGGAGCGGTACTACCGCGTAGGGTGCGGATGTAAAAAATTATACGCCCCTACTACCGCTCATGCTGCTGAGCCTGGCCAGAGCGCACGGTACTACCGCGCCCATGATGCGGTACTACCGCGTACGACGCGGATGTAAAAAATTACATCCGCCCCTACTACCGCACTAGCAGCAGTGCCTGGCCTGAGGCCACGGTACTACCGCTCCTGAGGTGCAGTACTACCGTGAGCACTTGCGGTACTACCGCGCTAGAGGCTGGTACAACCGCAAGGACCTGCGGTACTACCGCTCCGAGGAGCAGTACTACCGCATGCCCTAGTTCAGCAACACTAGGAGACCTTCATTTTGCATAGACAAGGAGAGACGGAGGATGCTCCAAAGAGTCAAAGGAAAGGTGGTGCAAAAGGAGTAGACATGTACGTGATGATTCCACCCAAACCTTTCCAAAGTGGACCCCCTCTTAATAGTATGGTTTTCCTACGACTCAAATCCACCAAAAAGAAACATAGAGAAACTTCGTCTTCAATAGTCTTCGAGGGGCACCAAATCGTCTTGTGCCTAGTCATGATATGTGTGAAGTACTCCATGCACACGATTAGTCCGCAAAAGCATTGTCATCAATCACCAAAACAACTAAGGGATAGATATGCCCTTACATCATTGTTCCGACGCTTGTGCCTGTTGTGTAGGGGCTTGCCGTTGCTATTTCTGGCTTCAAGAGTGCCAGGTTCACTTGCATTGTTGCTGCTGCGGGCTAGCCAACTATCTTCGCCCGCGCAAAAGCGGGTCATAAGTGCCATGAGGGCTGCCATGGACTTCGACTTTTCTTGGCCAAGGTGTCGGGCGAGCCATTCATCGCGAATGCTGTGCTTAAAGGCCACTAGGGCTTCGGCATCCGGACAGTCGACGATCTGATTCTTTTTAATTAGGAACCTAGTCCAGAATTTCCTGGCTGACTCTCCGGGCTATTGGACTATGTGACTTAAGTCATCAGCGTCCGGAGGTCGGACGTATGTACCCTGGAAGTTTTCACGGAAGGCGTCTTCCAGGTCCTGCCAGTTGCCAATGGAGTTTTCTGGCAGGCTGTTTAACCAGTGCTGAGCTGGTCCCTTTAGCTTTATGAGGAGGTATTTGATGGCATGAAGATCATCACCGCGGGCCATATGAATATGGAGGAGAAAGTCCTCAATCCATACTGCGGGATCCGTTGTTCCATCATATGATTTGATGTTCACGGGTTTAAACCCTTCTGGGAATTCATGTTCCATTAATTCTTTACTGAAGCAGAGGGGGGTGTGGCGCCTCTATAGCGGGCCACGTCACGACGTAGCTCAGATGGAGTCCGTCTGCAGTTTTCGGCCCGGGCGTGGTTATGGCTGTCATGCCCGGCTAGATAGTCGTCCTTGCGCGTTGGAGCACGCCCCCGTGATCCGTAGATCGATCTGGTTTGGTCCGCTTTGTTTTTCCAATCCTGTCGCAGGTCGTACGTATGTCCCCGAGCTGTTGTGTGTCTACTTTTTCGGTGAGGTAGCGCGGGCTGGTGTTCCACTTGAGTTGTCGTTTTGTCACAGCCACGTGGTGGCCGGTCGGCTACATTACGTGTTGATGGCATGGGCTCCAGCGCCTCATCGTTGACTTGAGGTAGCAGCTTACGCTTCGGGTAAATCTTGGTTGGGCGCTCGAGGCCGTATTCCTCGGCTGCCAGGACGTTAGTCCACCTGTCATTGAGCAGAACCTGGTCGGCTTGGAGCTGCCGGTGCTTCTTTTTCAGGCTCCTTGAAGTGGCTATTAGCATGCGCATAAAGCACTCCTGCTCAAGGGGTTCCTCTGGCACGATAAAGTCTTCATCGCTGAGGCTCACCTCCACCTCGGAGGGTGGAATATAATTACTATCCTTCGAGTCTTCATTTATAGACTGGTCATCAGGCCTAATTTTCCCATCTTCCCGATCGTCTTGTTCAGAGGTTGGCTCGACGGGGTCTTCTTGTTCTCCGGTGTCGTCTAGAGTGTTGTTCTCTCTGGTGCCAGTATTGCTATCTTTTTCCACGGCGTGAGTTAGAGCGATGCCGCTGATGTTGGTACTTTGGTTGAGTCTCAGGAGGTATATCCTCAACTAGATTTTTATCATTATCGTAGTTACTCTCTTTGGGTGTATCCACCATATACACATCGTACGAAGATGTGGCTGTCCATCGTCCAGTAAACGGCGTGCTTTGGGCTTGCTCTTCTTTGGCATCGTCGTCTATACCGTCGATGTCTTTGGAGCTGTAATCGAGCATGTCGGTTAAGTCCTCGACAGTGGCTATGAAGTGGGTGGTGGGTGGTGTCGGTGTCAAAACCGGCGAATCTCAGGAAGGGGGTCCCAAACTGTATGTCTGAGGTCGATGGTAACCGGAGACAAAGGACACAATGTTTACCCAGGTTCGGGCCCTCTCTATGGAGGTAATACCCTACATCCTGCTTGATTGATATTGATGAATATGAGTATTACAAGAGTTGATGTACCTCAAGATCGTAATGGCTAAACCCTAGAGGTCTAGCTGGTATGGCTATGATAATGAATCTCCTCTATCCGAACTAAGTCCTCCGGATTATATAGACACCGGAAGGATCTAGGGTTACACACGGTCGGTTACAAAGAAGGGAATCTACATATTTGGTCGCCAAGCTTGCCTTCCACACCAAGGAGTGTCCCATCCAAACACGAGTACAGTCTTCGGTCTTCGCATGTTCACAGCCCATCAGTCCGGCCCATGGCTAACAGGCCGGACGCCCGAGGACCCCTTAGTCCAGGACTCCCTCAGTAGCCCCTGAACCTGGCTTGAATGACAAGATATCCGGCGCGTAGTTCTGTCTTCGACGTTGCAAGGCAGGTTCCTCCTTCCGAACTCCAAAATAGTCTTCGGATGAATTGATCGTGTCCAGCCTATAACACACACCACACACAACCATAGAGAGAATACAATAATCCACGAGTCCAATCCGCTGACAACTTTTTACAACATGACATCACGTCCGTCCGATCATAATTTTGAACTGTTTTTCGTCTGCCGCTCCACGTTTCGAGACGCGGTTGCCATTGGCACGTCTTGTCAAAGAAGAGATTGTGTCCCCTTATTACGGGATTCTCATCAATACGGGCATGGGTAACCCAACCGTGCTGTTTACACAACCCTCGGGAATAGGCGAGTTTTAAGGCAACCAGGAAGGCGTTTGATATTCGATGCCCTTATAAGGAGATAAGATTCCCCTTTCTTTTGCCACGCCTTCTCTCTTCTTCTACCTTTCCACTCTTGAGCTCCAGTGCCCAAGTTCTCATCTGTTCCCACTCGAGAAAGCACTCAACCATGTCCGGATCCGGAGGTCAAGGCAAGTGGATGGCTTCCTCCGTCAAAGAGGAGGACATCGCCGAGCTTCGGGCGGCCGGGTACCTGGCAAAGGAAATCGCCCACCGCCTTCCAGCCCAGGGTCAAATCATTCCCACGCCGAAGCCCAATGAGAGGGTAGTATCCATCCCCCATTTCCTTCGCGGGCTAGGGTTTCCACTCCACCCCTTCGTCCGCGGGAAAATGTTCTACTACGGGATAGACTTCCATGACCTATCCCCGAACTCCTTCCTTAATATCTCGGCGTTCATCATCATGTGCAAGGCCTTCCTCTGCATCCAACCCCACTTCGGGTTGTGGCTCAAAATCTTCAATGTGAAGCCGAAGGTGGTGGATGGCCAGCATGCAGAGTGCGGGGGCGCCATGGTGAGCAAGCTCACCAACGTCTCTTGGCCAAAAGGCACATTTGTGGAGTCTATCAAGGAATGGCAGAAACAATGGTTCTACATTACCAAACCCTGCGATGCCACCTGGGCCGCGGCTGCCGAATTCAACTCCGACGCTCCCGTGCGACTCACCTCCTGGGTCGAGAAGAGCCCGAACTGGTGTTCGTCAGACGAGCTGATTGCGCTGCAAACATGCATTCAAAGCATGATCAATAGGGACATCAAGCATGTCGACATAATCCAAGTGATGCTGGTGCGTCGGATATTCCCCTGCCAGAGCCGAAGCCGCCCTCTATGGGATTTCAACCCGAAAATCACCACACCTTGGAGAGGCTCTTCGAAACAACTCACGAAGATGCCTGGAAGTTGCTCTTCAAGGGCAACGAGATACCGCCGGCCACAGATTCGGACCATGGTCACGACATAAATCACCTCCCCAATGAGGTGTGTTATTTTCAACACATCCCCTACTTGCTTGTTTCAAGGACGATATCTAAGCTTTTATTATCATTGTTTTTTTAGTATTGGTTGAAGAGGGCGAAGCAGATCCGGTATCCGGCTCCCCTTCCTGAAGAACCAGTCATCCCGAGTTTAGCGAAGATGCTGGAGTCGGCGCCTTACAAGGCACCAGAGAAGAAGGCCACAGGAAAGGCCAAGGGGGTCCGGAGTGGCCCCCGCCGCAAAGGCACTTCGGACGTGATGTCCGAGGACAAGACCCATTCCCCCGCCGCCGAAGACGACGAGGATGAGGAGGAGGAAGAAAGAGACTCTCCCCCTGATGGGGGGAGGAAGAAGAGGGCGGCCCCCATAATTCTGGAGGCAGAGGCGCCCAAGAAGGGGAAAGGCTTCCTCGCGGATAACTCCGCAAGGGACGTTGACAACAGTCCGGAGAGACACCCCCACACTAAGCCTGGGGCCGCATCGTAAGTGCTAAGACTTATATCCGTCCATAAAGTGTCTCCCCCTTATTGTATTAACACGGTTGATTATGTTATTGTAGTCCGGCCCACAACAGCTCCCCGCGATCCTCGTCAGGAGGCTCTCTGGATTCCAAGGCGATGGCCAGCGATTCACCGCCAGCCGCTCACTCCCCCAAGGCCAAGGATGATGCGGACGTGCTGTCCCGAAGGACTTTTCCAGGTGGGGGAGAGGCTCAAGAGGCACCAGAAGGCGAAATCCCCGTTGCCGGACACAAAGGGGAATCAATCCCCATGGAGACTGGTGGGGAGGGCTGTACTCAGTTCGACCGTCAGCTGGACTCAATTCCGGAGACCGAGGCTGCTCCGGAATGCGGAACGCGACCTCCTTCGGAAGAAGGGGGGATGCATGTTGTCCCGATGACCCCTGTCCAACCAGGGACACCGGATAATCTGCTGGAAGCGCTGCGAGGCGCTTCCATTGTGGATGAGCACCGTGTCCTTATGGGCATGGTAATTGAAAGGGTACAGTCCGCCAAGAGCGGACTAACCGAAGCCTGCAGCAGCCTGTTGACAGGTTTTGAGGTAAGCAGCGCAAAAAAGGAGGAAATCCCAATATAGACAATAGCCCCTGAGACACTGTCCGGTGTTCGGAAAGAAAAAACTGGACAGGGGATCAATCTCCTATTGCAGGAAACTAACTAAATTTGTCTGAAATGTATGCGTAGGCATCGAAGTTGGCCGCGGCCTCGCGTACTGCCGAAGTCTCTGGACTGAAGCAGAAACTAGCGGAGGCCGAGGAGGAGCTGGGCCAGGTGAAGAGGCAGCTCCAGGAAAAACAAGGTAAGTAATAACCTGTTATGGATTCAAAAATGGGAAATGATATGCAATCACCGAAATACCATGATGTGGATAGAGGCGACGACCGAGGTCGAGGCCCTGAAAGCGGCCCTGGTCGAAGCCGAGGGGAAGGCTGTCAAGGAGCGGGCCGCCCGTAAGAGGCTCAAGGCCCGGGTCAACGAAGTCCAACGGGAGCTCCAAGACGCGGTGAGGAAGTGCGAGACCTTTGAGCACAATGCGTCGGCTCAAGAGGCCGAACTTGCCAAGGCTCGTAAGAGTGCGGAGGTGGCCCGGATTGAAGCCCAAGACGCCATCCATGAGATCCAGGAGGCTAGGAAGATCGCGGTGGGTAAGGCATTCAATATACAAAGCAGGAGTGTGAAGAGGAAATTTCTTTTACTAACTCGGATTCGGAGATCTCCAGGGGCCTTTGCTGATCTGCCACGCAGTGCCACCGATGCTGCGGAGTTCTTCCGAGCTGAAGAAGGGAGCTCCACAAAGAAGCTGTTCTGGTCGCAATATTGTGCGCCAGAACATCCGGTATCCTTGAGCGATCAGCTGAAACAGCTGGTCGAGCTGCACAGAGTGGCCGAACTGGCCATGAAGGATATGATAATCCGGCTGTGGCCAGTCGAAGCTATTCCCAGCAGCTACTTCGGCCTCTTGAAGAAGCTGGTGGATGCCTGTCCTCCATTGGCTGTCATCAAGCAGTCTGCCTGCATCGAGGGCGCGCGTTTGGCCTTCTCTTGTTGCAAGGTTTGGTGGGCGAAGCTGGACGTTGTCAAGCTAGCGACCGGGGGGCGCCGGAGGGCAAGGAGCACCGCACACATGAGCGATACTTCGGCCATGTCTTAGAGGGGTCCCGCATTGTTGCTATCATTGTGCGAAGGACACCATCTTTGAATGAATGTATTCGAGCTCCCTCTACCTTGTATGATGAAACAAAGTGTTTATGTAATATAATGCTTATTATGTTTTTAAATTTTTACTTCCTATGTGGCCGTGTTGCATGAAATCTGAGGGTTACCCAGTCGTCGGCTTCTGCCCCCACGTACGTAGTACGGGGGTGTTCGGGATGGAATCTAAACAATCTTGATCCAATTAGATGGTCCTTGAAGGAGTTGTTTAGCACAACGAACCAGGTAACCAGACTATGTGGCTGTAACGCCCTCACTTAGCCATAGGAGTGCGATAATAAAAACATGGGCACAACCCCTAGTATCCGAACTAGAGTGCTATAAGCGTCTGATTGGGAGGTACCAATCCTTCGCGTAATGCGGAAGAAATCTCCAACGATTTGCAACCTCCGAACAGCTGACCGGCTCTCGCCACATCATGATAGTCAGTTTTTGGCTTTCTCTACTGAGGTGCTCGTTTGGATAAACCAAGGCACAATCGCAATAGTTCTCCCTTTACTACCTTAGCCGATATAGCGGAACGTAAGGTAGCAAGCACAAGAGCCGAGCAACCCAACTATTGACCAAAGACATGATTCGGAGCCAATGCATATAATGCTAAATTCGGGGTGCCGAACTATACTTATAAAAAGTGTTCGGACTTTTGTTGCCATAGTGTGGGGTGCTGTGCAGCCCCTGGCGAACATGAAATGTACCAAAGTGTACGGGTGCTACCTGATAGGGTTATCCACAGGGGAGCTGGAAAAAAAACAGAAACAATACGACGGTAAAAAGCTGGAGTCCTACAGCTCCAGCCGCAAATTGTTCTCATTGTAATTTAATTAGTACATCAAGGTGCATTGATACAGGTAGTGCGATAAGCAACAGGCTATTTGACATGCCGAAACCAAGGTAGAGCTGCACGCGGGTCCAGAAAAATAGGTAGAGTTATCATTAACGGAATCACCTAAAAAGTCCCCCATATGACTCCGTTTCTCGCCGTCTTGGTGTGTTTATCCTTCGAGAGGACCGATGACCAGACCACCAGATGGTGCCTGTGGGATTGAGACCTGAAAAGGAAACAAGTAAACGGGAAAGTATGTGTGTACCCGATGTCGATTGAGCCATACTGTGGACCACAAGTTAGCTATGCCTCCGTCGATGCCCATGGGATTTTGAGTGCGTAGTTACGTACGCGCGGCACGAATGCCACTACTTGATCGGGACTAAGACGGAGGCCGGATTGCTAATGAGCTCCTGACGAGCTGAGCTCTCCTGCTGCAGAGTAGTTCGGACCCTCTTAACGGTGTCCGTGGGCTCGACAGCCGAATTAAGGTTCTGCTTGAGAAGGCCACTCTGTACTTCTGCTGCTAAGGCAGCTGTGTGCTCTTCTGTACGGAGGGGGCGTTCCATTTTCCATTGACTATTATGACGCCACGTGGACTGGGCATCTTGAGCTTGAGATAAGCATAGTGTGGTATTGCATTGAATCGAGCGAACACAGTTCGTCCGAGCAGTGTGTGATAGCCGATGCGGAAAGGAACGATATCGAAGATTAACTCCTCGCTTCGGAAGTTGTTCGGAGATCCAAAGACAACCTCTAGTGTGATTGAGCCCGTACAGCGGGCCTCTACACCTGGTATGACTCCTTTGAAGGTAGTCCTGGTGGGCTTGATCCGAGATGGGTTAATGCCCATTTTTCGCGATGTATCCTGATAGAGCAGATTGAGGTTGCTACCTCCTTCCATAAGGACGTGAGTTAGGTGGAACCCATCAATTATTGGGTCTAGGACCAGTGCGGCTGAGCCACCGTGACGGATACTTGTCGGATGATCCCGGCGATGAAAGCTGATCAGGCATGACAACCATGGATTAAATTTTGGGGCGACTGTCTCTATCGCGTAGACGTCCCTGAGCGCACGCTTGCACTCCCTCTTGGGGATGTGGGTGGCGTATATCATGTTCACCATTTTGACCTGAGGGGGAAGCTTCTTCTGCCCCCCTATGTTCGGTTGTTGGGGCTCTTCGTCATCATCCTCGCTTTGCGATCCCTTTTCCCTGTTCTCGGTGTTTAATTTGTCGGCCTGTTTAAAAACCCAGCAATCTCTATTTGTATGATTGGGTGGTTTGTCTGGGGTGCCATGAATCTGGCACGGACGATCAAGTATGCGGTCCAAGCTAGATGGGCCTGAATTATTCTTTTGGAACGGCTTCTTCCGCTGACCGGACTTAGAGCCCCTGAATCCGGCATTGACTACCGTGTCCTCGGTGTTATTACTATTGTTTCGACGCTTGTATCTGTTGCGTCGAGACTTGTATTTGCTAGTTTTAGCTTTAGGGGTGCCGGCGTCGCTTGCATTGTTTTTTCTACGGGTCAACCAACTGTCCTCGCCCACACAAAAGCGGGTCATGAGTGCTGTGAGGGCTGCCATGGATTTTGGATTTTCTTGGCCGAGGTGGCGAGCGACCATTCGTCGCGGATACTGTGTTTGAAGGCTGCTAGGGCTTCGACATCTGGACAATTGACGATTTGGTTCTTTTTAGTTAAGAAACTAGTCTAGAATTTCCTGGCGGACTCTCCGGGCTGCTGAACTATATGGCTTAAGTCATCAGCGTCCGGAGGTCGAACATATGTACCTTGGAAGTTATCGAGGAAGGCCTCTTCCAAGTCCTCCCAACTGCCAATAGAATTTGCAGGCAGACTATTGAGCCAGTGCTGAGCTGGCCCCTTGAGTTTTAAAGGGAGGTATTTGATGGCGTGGAGGTCATCGCCGCGGTCCATATGAATGTGGAGAATGAAGTCTTCGATCCACACCGCGGGGTCCGTGGTTCCATCGTATGATTCTATATTCACGGGTTTGAACCCTTCTAGGAATTCGTGATCCAGGACCTCATCGGTGAAGCAAAAAGGGTGTGCGGCGCCTCTATATCGGGCCGTATCACGACGTAGCTCTGATGGAGTCCATCTACTGTTCTCAGCTAGCGCATGACTAAGTTTGTCACGTCCGAATAGGTGGCTGTCGTCGCGTGTCGAGGCACGTCCTCGCGATCCGTAGATTGATCTAGTATGTCCTGCTTTATTGTTCAGGTTTTGTCGGAGGTCATATGTATGACCGTGGGCTAATTTACCTCTACCTGTGTGGTGAGGCGGTGCTGGCTAGTGTTCGGGATGAGGTGCCATTTTGTCCTGACCACGTGGTGGTCGGTCAGCTGCATTGTACGATGGAGGTATGTATTCCGGTGCCTCCTCGTCAAACTGAGGTAGCAATTTGCGCTTTGGGTAGCTTTTGGTTAGGCGCATGAGGCCGTATTCTTCGGCTGCTAGGACATTGGTCCATTTATCATTGACCAGATCTTGGTCAGCTTGAAGTTGCTGCTGCTTCTTTTTCAGGCTCCTTGCAGTGACGATTAGCTGGCGCTGGAAGCGCTCCTGCTCCAGAGGTTCCTCAGGCACGATGAAGTTGTCGGTGCCGAGGCTCACCTCATCCTCCGAGAGCAGAAGATAACTTCCGTCCTCTGAGTCTTCGTGCGTGGCCTGCTTGCCAGGGCTAGCCTGCCCATCTCCCCTTTCATCTTTTTCATTAGTTGTTTCAACAGGGTCTTCGTTGCCTTCGGCACCTTCTAGAGTATTATCTTCTCCTGTGCTGGTGTTGATGTCTTTACTGCGCGTGACTTAAAGCGGCACCACTAACGCCGGTGCTTGGATTGTATTTCGGAAGGTTTATCCTCGGCTGGATCTTCCTTGTCATCGCCGCTGTTCTCCTTTGGTGCATCCACCATGTATACATCATACGAGGAAATGGTCGTCCAGCGTCCGGTGAACGGCGGGTTCTGGGCCTCTTCTTCTCCGGCATCGTCGTCCATACCGTCGATGTCCTCGGAGTCGTAATCAAGTGTGTCGGTCAAATCCTCGACTGTGGCGATGAAGTGGGTGGCGGGTTGGAAGCAAAATTCTCCACCATCAGCCCCTAGTTCGAACCAAATATAGTTCGGCTGCGAGTCCTCTGCCAAGGACAGGTTCTTTAACGAGTTTAGCACATCGCCCAAAGGCGAGTGCTGGAAGATGTCTGCGGCACTGAACTTGAAGATCGACAAACGATCAAGTTCGGCATCCGCGGGCTCACGTGGTTCGGAACTTACGGCCGGAGACGAGTCCGGAGTTCCGGTGACAAAGACGTCGTGAGAGGTTATATAACACCCTCGATGCGGCTATATCTCCTACGTGTCGAAGCACGCCTTAGAGGCATAACCGCATTGAAAGCAATGTCGCAAGTAAGTTAATCTTCACAACAACCCATGTAATATATAAAAGGGGTAAGGATACATAGTTGGCTTACACTCGCCACGTCACACAAATACATGAATAACATTACAATCATCCAATACACTCATGGTCCAACTACGGTACCAAAATAAAAGATCAACCCCAACATGCGACACGGTCCCTGATCGCCCCAACTGGGCACCACTACTGATCATCTGGGAAAGACACATAGTAACGACGATAGTATTCATCGAACTCCCACTTGAGCTCACACGCATCGTCTGGAACGGTATCATCACTCCCTGCATCTGGTTTTGGAAGTAATCTGTGAGTCACAGGGACTCAGCAATCTCGCACCCTCACGATCAAGACTATTTAAGCTTATAGGTAAAGGCAAGGTAATATGTGGAGCTGCAGCAAGCGACTAGCATATATGGTGGCTAACCTATTCACAAAAGAGAGTGAGAAGAGAAGGCAAAGCACGAACGAAGAACTATGATCAAGAAGTGATCCTATAACAACCTACGTCAAGCATTACTCTAACACCGTGTTCACTTCCCGGACTCAGCCGAGAAGAGACCATCACGGTTACACACGCGGTTGATTCATTTTAATTAAGTTAAGTTTCATGTTATCTACAACCGAACATTAACAAATTCCCATCTGTCCATAACCACGGGCACAACTTTCGAAAGTTCTAATCCCTGCAGGGGTGTCCCAACTTAGCCCATCACAAGCTCTCACGGTCAACGAAGGATATTCCTTCTCCTGAGACATTCCGATCAGACTCGGCATCCCGGTTTTACAAGACATCCTCAACAATGGTAAAACTAAACCAGCAACACCACCCAGATGTGCCAACAAATCCCGATAGGAGCTGCACATATCTCATTCTCAGGGCACACCGGATGAGCCAGACATCGGGTAGGCCAGCCCAGAGTTGCCCCTGGTAGCCCCGGACATCGCTCAGTTGGACCAACACTTAGCGAAGCACTGGCCCGGGGGGTTAAAATAAAGATGACCCTTGAGTCCGCGAAACCCAAGGGAAAAAGGCTAGGTGGCGAATGGTAAAACCAAAGTTGGGCATTGCTGGAAGAGTTTTATTCAAGGCGAACTGTCAAGGGGTTCCCATTATAACCCAACCGCGTAAGGAACGCAAAATCCGGGAACATAACACCGATGTGACGGAAACTAGGGCAGCAAGAGTGGAACAAAACACTAGGCATAAGGACGAGCCTTCCACCCTTTACCAAGTATATAGGTGCATTAAGCAAGATAATATGGTGATATCCCAACAATAAACAATGTTCCAACAAGGAACGATCTCCAATCTTCACCTGCAACTAGCAACGCTATAAGAGGGGCTGAGCAAAGCGGTAACATAGCCAATCAACGGTTTGCTAGGACATGGTGGGTTAGAGGTTGACATGGAAATTTGGGAGGCATGAAAGCAAGTGGTAGGTATCGTAGCATAGGCATAGCAAAAGAGCGAGCATCTAGCAAGCAAGGATAGAAGTGATTTCGAGGGTATGATCATCTTGCCTGCAAAGTTGTCAGAGTTGACTTGATCCTCTTAAGAGAACTCAACGGGCTCCTCGTTAGCGAACTCGTCTCCTGGCTCTACCCAAACAAGACAAACAAGCAAAAGGAACACAATCAACCACGTGCAATGCTCAAACAACATGATGCGAATATGGTATGCTTTGCGGGATGCGGTATGTGATGCATATGCAAGATTTGACAAGGAATGATTGAACCTGGCCTCAAATTGGAAATCTAAGAGTGCCACTGGAAAGGTGAGGTGATTTCGGTTTAAATCGATATAAAGATCACCGGAATCGGATGCACGGTTTGGAAATGGCAAGCAAAACAAATATGGCACCGGTCTGCGATAATCAGCAAGTAGCCATGTAAAAGCATCAAGATAATTATGCTACAACACTCAAACATGACAACAAAATACATGGCAGTGATCCACTCATGATGCTTGACAAAAGCTGAACACTGAGCTACAGCCAATTCATCAATTAACAGGTTCAAACAAGCATGGCAAAAGTGCAAATGATAACAGGTTTCAGACTTAGTGAAATTAACACAAGTCTGGAATTTAACATCAGGTAGCCCATTTTAGAGCATGAAAACTACATTCTACAGGCACTTAACATGGCAAAGCAAGGCATGACATGAAGCTACTCAAAGCACTTAACAAAAGTCCCTTAGTGACCTTGAGCCAAAAGGGATCAGAAAATACAATTGCAAGCATGTGAACATGGCAAAAACATAATCAGATTACAGACTTAGTGAAAAACTGGAGCATGCAAATCAGTTAACGAGTAGGCATGTTCACGAGCTCGATGCACTCACTACAGAGCATGGCATGACAAACTAAGCATACACCCATCAAGAATACATATCATAGAAGCTAGACATTGCAAGAAAAACAACATAGCATGCACGGATCAATAGCAACATCCTCGGCAAAATCGCTAACAAGTCAACAATCTGCCAGGATTCACGAACTAGCAAAAGTAGAGCTCGATTGACTCAAGATAGGGAGCTCCATAAATGCAAACAAAGACATGGATGGATAGAGCACCACAATGTTAACAAAACATCCTTATTGATCATCCTCAAAAGAGGCACGGATCACTAGGAAACAACATGAACATATGGCATAATGACAAAATCAGGACAAGGACTTGGAGAAATTCTAAGTCCCTGAAATCAGCATTACCGAATATGCTACAGTGCAAGCTTGTGCTAGTCACCAAACATATCACAAAAATACATGGTAAGCACCTCTGTAAAGATGGCATGGCATATAACAAAACTCATGTAGAGCTCAGGAGCATATCATGCACACATTAATCATGGCAAAAATGACAAATATCTATTTGATGGAACAGATCTGGCAAATATATCACATAGCCCTCTTCCAACAGCATTTCGGGCATCAAGATGAGATCAAATGAAAATGACGCAATGATATGAAATCATGTACTCATTGAGACAAACATTTTGATATGCTACACGCACAAATCGGAGCTACGGATGCGGAGATACGACATGATGAAGTATGCATAAAATTAGGGTTTCGAGGACAAAAGTCAACCGGATCTGGATCCAGATCGGAGGTGGTTACTATAGCGGTGCGCCTCCCGAGGTTCACCGGAACTCGAAGAACTGGCCGGAGCGAGTGGGGCCGGCCGGAGAGGAAGAAGGAGAGCACGAGCAAAGGAGGCTCGCCGGCGAGGGGCTTCGTGCGGTGGTCGGCGCGGGCGGCACGGCGGAGCTCCGTGCGGCGGCGAGGCGGACGCGGCGGCGCTCGCCGGTGTGGGGCGGCGGCCGGAGCGGGGGCTCGCCGGCGCGGGCGAAGCGGTGGAGGAGAAGGGGAAGCGCGGTCGGGCGACGTCCCTAGGGCGCGGCGGCGACGGGATCGGGCCGCGGGGCCCAGATCGGGCCCCGCGGGCCTCGGCGGCGGCGGGCGCCACATGGCAGGCGCGGGTTGGTGCGGAGGCGGCGGCGGACGTGTACGGTCGGCTCCAGACGTGTCCGGCGGCGTGGGGAGCAGAAATTTAGGGTTTTGGGGAGGAAGAGATCCAAAAATTTCGGGGGGATGCCTTTATATAGAGGTAGGAGGAGCTAGGAGTCTCCAAATTGAGCACAGTTTGCGGCCACGCGTTCATGATCGAACGCTCTAGATGATGGAAAGGTTTTTGGTGGGTTTTGGGCCAAATTGGAAAGGTGTTGGGCTGCAACACAAACGAGGCCTTCTCGGTCCCTCGGTTAACCGTTGGAGTATCAAACGAAGTCCAAATGGCACGAAACTTGACAGGCGGTCTACCGGTAGTAAACCAAGGCCACTTGGCAAGTATCGGTCCAATCCGAAAACGTTGAACCCCCACACACGAAAAAAAATAGAAAGGACCATTGGAGGAGATAGGAGCGCCGGAATGCAAAACGGACAACGGGGAAAATGCTCGGATGCATGAGACGAACACGTATGAAAATGCAATGCACATGATGACATGATATGAGATGCATGACAAAGGCAACAACACACGAAGACAAAAACCCGAACCCGAGGAAATAAAATAACTTAGGCCGGAAACGGCAAGAGTTGGGATACATATAAGGTAAATTACATCCGGGGTGTTACAAGTTAAGTCTATGTGCGGCTCCAATGCCGTGGAATCTATGGCTTACTTGGTGGGGTTGATCCTCCCATCCTCGGATGGCGCAGTCTGCTCTAGCTCTAAGGCCGGAGCGGTTATAGGAGCGATCTCCTGGATGCGGTCTAATGACAGATTTAGGTGATGATCATCGGAGTGACCGGGGGTGGCAGCCGCGGTCTCGAATCCGGCGAAGATCAAGTCTCCACGGATGTCCGCAACATAGTTCAAGCTCCCAAATCTGACCTGATGGCCAGGGGCGTAGCTTTCGATATGCTCCAGATGGCCAAGCGAATTGGCCCGCAATGCGAAGCCGCCGAACACAAAGATTTGTCCGGGGAGGAAAGTTTCTCCTTGGACAGCATCATTATTGATGATTGAAGGGGCCATCAAACCTTTTGGCGACAGCACAGTGGAACTCTCAATGAAAGCACCAATGTCGGTGTCAAAACCGGCGGATCTCGGGTAGGGGTCCCGAACTGTACGTCTGAGGTCGATGGTAACAGGAGACAAGGGACACGATGTTTACCCAGGCTCGGGCCCTCTCTATGGAGGTAATACCCTACATCATGCTTGATTGATATTGATGAATATGAGTATTACAAGAGTTGATCTACCTTGAGATCGTAATGGCTAAACCCTAGAGGTCTAGCTGGTATGGCTATGATAATGAATCTCCTCTATCCGAACTAAGTCCTCCGGTTTATATAGACACCGGAAGGATCTAGGGTTACACATGGTCGGTTACAAAGAAGGGAATCTAAATATTTGGTCGCCAAGCTTGCCTTCCACGCCAAGGAGAGTCACATCCAGACACGGGTACAGTCTTCGGTCTTCGCATCTTCACAGCCCATCAGTCTAGCCCATGGCTAACAGGCCGGACGCCCGAGGACCCCTTAGTCCAGGACTCCCTCAGGTGGGACGTAAAATTCCATGCTCTCAGCCCCTAGTCCAGCCTGGGCACAGTTTGGACGTTGATCCTCTACAATGACGAGGGATTGCATTAAGTCCAGAGCCTCACTTAAAGGCGAGGTTCGGTCAGGGAGAAGGGAGTTCGTGGAGTACGGCAGGGAGGGAACTCCTTGGCCGAGCTCACACGATGCTGACTCCGAGGGCCCGAGGTCAGTGTTCGGAGAAGGGTTCGGCTTCATAATGATTGTCGGTGATACTACTTCCCTCGATTCTCCTGTACTAGGCTTAATAGGCACAGAGAGTCCGGCGGGCTCGGGAATCCCGTCTTCGGATCTAGAGACGCGCTCCGGATTTAGGGCCGGAGCGGAGGTTGGGGTCGCGAACCCTTGGAAGATCAAGTCTCCTCGGATTTCAGCGACATAATCCGGATTTCCAAAACTAATCCGGTGACCTGGGCGTAGCTCTCGATCTGCTCTAGATGGCCAATCGAGTTGGCCCGCAGGGCGAAGCTGCTGAACACGAAGATCTGGCCGGGGAGAAAGACCTCCCTCAGGGCAGCATTGTTGTAGATGATTGATGGGGCCATCGAACCTACTAGCGACGACACAGCAGAACTCTCAATGAAAGCACCAATGTTGGTGTCAAAACCGGCAGATCTCGGGTAGGGGGTTCCGAACTATGCGTCTAGGGATCGATGGTAACAGGACACAAGGGACACGATGTTTTACCCAGTCTCGGGCCCTCTTGATGGAGGTAATACCCTACGTCCTGCTTGATTGACTTTGATGATTATAGGGGTTACAAGAGTTGATCTACCACGAGATCGTAATGGCTAAACCCTAATTGTCTAGCCTGTATGATTATGATTACCCCAACGGAATAAAACCCTCCGGTTTATATAGACATTGGAGGGGGCTAGGGTTGTACAGAGTCGGTTTACAGAGAAAGGAATATTCATATCCACACGCTAAGCTTGCCTTCCACGCCAAGGAGAGTCCCATCCGAACACGGGAGGAAGTCTTCTGTCTTGCATCTTCACGGCCCATTAGTCCGGCCCATGTCATATAGTCCGGACGCCCGAGGACCCCTTAATTCAGGACTCCCTCACCCCCGCATGCATCTGGATGACCTAAGGGTGCTACACCACCTCCCGCAGATATGGGTTGATGACGTTCTTGAAGAACTTGTCCTTGGAGGAGTTTGAGGAGGCCATGGTAGATGGGATCTGACAGAAAACAGCAAGGAAAAAGAAAAAACAGAGGATTTCTCCGTGATACGGTGATCAATAGGTTCGAGAAGTATATATAGATTTTTTTATCTCGGAGGACAAGTACATGGTAGAAAAACGGAGTACGGAAGGTGTCCCCGGTGGGCACAACCCACCTAGGAGGGCGCGCAAGGCAAGCCTGGCACACCCTGGTGTCTTGTGCCCACGAGGGGATGCTTCGTGGAAGTTTCTTTATTTCCAAAATTTTAAAATATTCCAAAACTGATAAAAAATATTTTTGCGGATTTTTCGGAGTCCGTTTACTTACCGTATCACGTACCTCCTTATTTTCACAATTCTGGAGTGTTCCGGAAGGACTCTTTTATGTGCTCCTCTGGTGTCAGAGTTTGGATAATATTACTTTCAACATTGATAGGCGTACCTGAGATACAATGCTTTATTCGTTGCCCATTGACAACCTTCGGGTTAGTACCTTCGGAGTTATTTATTTTGATGGCTTCAGACCGGTAAACCTCCTTGATGACATATGGGCCTTCCCATTTCGAGAGGAGCTTTCCTAGAAAAAATCTAAAATGAGAGTTGTACAAAAGAACATATTCTCCAACTTTAAACTCACGCTTTTGATATCTTTTGTCATGCCATCTTTTAACTTTTTCTTTGAATAACTTTGCATTTTCATAAGCTTGGGTTCTCCATTCATCTAGGGAGCTTATATCAAATAACCTCTTTTCTCCAGCAAGTTTGAAATCACAGTTGAGTTCTTTAACTGCCCAATATGCTTTATGTTCTAACTCAAGAGGCAAATGACAAGCTTTTCCATAAACTATTTTATAAGGATACATACCCATAGGATTTTTATATGCTGTTCTATAAGCCCAAAGTGCACCATCTAATTTCTTAGACCAATTCTTCCTGGACCTATTAACAGTCTTTTGCAAAATTAATTTTATTTCTCTAATGCTAAGTTCAACTTGACCACTAGACTGAGGATGATAGGGTGATGCAATTCTATGGTTGACATCATACTTAGCAAGCATCTTACGGAAAGCACCATGAATAAAGTGTGAACCACCATCAGTCATTAAATATCTAGGGACTCCAAACCTTGGGAAAATAACTTCCTTAAGCATTTTAATAGAGGTGTTGTGATCAGAACTACTGGTTGGAATAGCTTCTACCCATTTAGTAACATAATCAACAACAACCAAAATATGTGTATACCCATTAGAGGAAGGAAAAGGTCCCATGTAATCAAATCCCCAAACATCAAATGGTTCAACAGCAAGTGAATAATTCATAGGAATTTCTTGAAACTTACCAATATTACCTATTCTTTGACATTCATCACAAGAAGAGACAAACTTACGAGAATCCTTGAAGTAGGCCAATAAAATCCAGATTGCAATACCTTGTGAGAAGTTCTATCTCCAGCGTGATGCCCTCCATAAGCCTCGGGGTGACACTTCCGTAGGATTTGTCCCTGTTCATGCTCAGGTACACAACATATAATAAGACCATCTACTCCTTTATAAAGATGTGGGTCATCCCAAAAGTAATGTCTTAAATCATAGAAGAATTTTTTCTTTTGCTAGTATGTAAAGCTAGGTGGTAAATATTTAGCAACAATGTAATTAGCATAGTCAGCATACCATGGAGTACTATTAGCAACATTTATTGCAACTAACTGCTCATCAGGAAAACTATCATCAATAGGTAGTGGGCCACCAAGCACATTTTCAAGCCTAGACAAATTATCAGCTATGGGGTTCTCAGCTCCTTTTCTATCAATGATATGTAAATCAAATTCTTGTAACAAGAGAACCCAACGAATAAGTCTAGGTTTAACATCTTTCTTTTCCATAAGATATTTAATAGAAGCATGGTCTGTGTGAACAGTTACTTTGGAATCAACAATATAAGGTCTAAATTTATCACATGCAAACACCACTGCTAAGAATTCCTTTTCAGTAGTAGCATAATTTCTTTGAGCACCGTCTAGAGTTTTACAAGCATAATGAATAACATTAAGTTTCTTATCAACTCTTTGTCCTAGAATAGCACCAACAACATAATCACTAGCATCACACATAATTTCAAAAGGCAAGTTCCAATCAGGTGGTTGAACAATAGGTGCAGATATTAAGGCTTTCTTGAGTGTTTCAAAGGCTTCTAAACAATCATCATCAAAAACAAAAGGAATATCCTTTTGCAAAAGATTAGTAAGAGACCTAGAAATTTAGGAAAGTCTTTGATAAATCTCCTATAGAAACCAGCATGACCAAGGAAACTACGAATACCTTTGATGTCCTTAGGACATGGCATTTCTCAATTGCATCAACCTTAGCTTGGTCCACTTCAATACCTCTTCCATAAATTTTATGACCCAAGACAATGCCTTCATTAACCATAAAGTAGCACTTCTCCCAATTCAAGACAAGATTTTGTTTGTCGACATCTCTGCAAAACTCGCTCAAGATTGCTTAAACAATCATCAAAAGACTTCCCATAAACAAAAAAGTCATCCATGAAAACCTCAACAATATTTTCACAAAAGTCAGAGAATATAGCAGTCATACATCTTTGAAAGGTAGCAGGTGCATTAGATAAACCAAAAGGCATACGTCTATAAGCATACGTTCCAAAGGGACAAGTAAAAGCAGTCTTTTCTTGATCAGGTTGAGAAATAGGTATTTGTGAAAAGCTAGAGTATCCATCTAGGAAGCAAAAGTGTGTGTGCTTAGATAATCTTTCAAGCATTTGATCAATGAAAGGCAAGGGGTAATGATCTTTTCTAGTTGCTTTGTTTAATTTTCTGTAATCAATTACCATTCTATAGCCTGTAACAATTCTTTGTGGAATAAGTTCATTCTTATCATTAGAAACAATAGTAATACCTCCTTTCTTAGGGACACAATGAACATGACTTACCCATCTACTATTAGCTATAGGATAGATTATACCTACTTCCAGAAGTTTTGTAATTTCCGTTCTTACCACTTCCTTCATCTTTGGATTCAACCGACGTTGGTGATCAACAACGGGTTTAGCATCAGGTTCCATATTAATTCTGTGCTGACATAGAGTGGGACTAATGCCCTTTAAATCATCAAGAGTATATCCAATAGTAGCCCGATGCTTCCTTAGAACTTTCAATAATCTTTCTTCTTCATGTTCTCAAAGGTTACACTAATAATAACATGACATATCCTCTTTTCATCACGGTAAGCATATTTCAAAGTGTCTGGCAATTGTTTTAATTCAAAAATAGGATCACCTTTAGGTGGAGGAGGACCTCCTAGAGTTTCAATACACAAATTGTGTTTAAGCAGAGGACGTTGTTCAAAGAAAACTTTATCTATTTCATTTCATTCATGCATATGTAAATCATTTTCATGGTCTAGAAAATATTTTTCTGAAGGATCAGTAGGTGGAACAACAATAGAAGCAAGACCTATTAATTCATCCTTACTAGGCAGTTCTTTTTCATGATGTTTTCTACTAAACTTGGAAAAATTAAACTCATGAGACTCATCACCAAAGCTAACACCAGCAGTTTGTTTCTCACAATCTATCTTAGCATTAACTGTATTCAAGAAAGGTCTACCAAAAATAATGGGACAAAAGTCATCTTGTGGCGAACCAAGAACAAGAAAATCAGTAGGGGTTTCTATTTTCCCACACAAGACTTCAACATCTCTAACAATCCCAATTGGTGATATGGTGTCTCTATTGGCAAGTTTAATAGTAACATCTATTTCTTCTATCTCAGCAGGTGCTATGTCCTTCATGATTTCTTCATATAAGGTGGAAGGAATAGCACTCACACTAGCACCCATGTCACATAAACCATGATAATAGTGATCTCCTATTTTAAATGAAATAACAGGCATGCCAACAACAGGTCTATGTTTATCTCTTTTATTAGGTTTAGCAATTCTAGCAGCTTGTTCACAGAAGTAAATAACATGCCCATCCATATCTTCTTCCAAGAGATCTTTAACCATAGCAATACTAGGTTCAACTTTAATTTGTTCATCAGGTTTAGGTGTTCTAATATAGCTTTTGTTAACCACAGTTGAAACTTTAGCATGTTCCTTTATCCTAACAGGGAAAGGTGGTTTCTCAATATAAGCAAAAGAAACAACTGGATCAACATTATAAAGTATAGTTTCTTCTCTAACTGGTACTAGTACTGGTTCTTTAATTTCTTCTTTAATAGGTGGGTGATATTTAAACCACTTCTCCTTAGGGAGTTCAACATGAGTAGCAAATGTTTCACAAAAGGAGGCTACTATCTCAGAGTCATGTCCATATTTAGTGCTAAACTTTTGAAAAGCATCAGTATCCATAAAAGATTTAACACAATCATACTTAAGTTTAATACCTGACTCTTTACCTTCGTCAAGTTCCCAATCTTCAGAGTTGCGTTTAATTCTTTCCAAAAGATCCCACCGGAATTCAATACTCTTCTTCTTAAATGAACCGACACAAGAAGTATCAAGCATGGTTTGATCATTACGAGAAAGTCAAGCATAAAAATTCTGGATAATAATTTCTCTTGAAAGCTCATGATTGGGGCATGAATATAACATTCACTTAAGCCTCCCCCAAGCTAGAGCGATACTTTCTCCTTCACGAGGCCAAAAATTATATATATAATTCCGATCATGATGAACTAGATGCATAGGATAAATTTTTTGATGGAACACCAATTTCAAATGATTCCAATTCCATGATCCAATATCATCACATAGCCTATACCATGCCAATGCTTTTCCCTTCAAAGATAAAGGGAAAACCTTTTTCATCACTTCATCCTTGGGTAAACCTGCAAGCTTAAACAATCCACAAACTTGTTCCACATATATCAAGTGCATATCAGGATGTTCGGTTCCATCTCATGCATAAGGATTAGCTAGCGGTTGTTCTATCATACCCGAAGGAATTTCATATTCAACATTTTCAGTAGGTGTAGTAGGTTGAGGGGTTGCTAACTGTGGTTCCGGACGAAGTGAAGATACCCCAAACAAACTCCTCAAAGGGTTGTTTTCCATAGTAACAAGTGACAATAAATTTCAGCACACTATTTAAATGTTTCCTTACCAAATTCCACTTACCAAAGGCGCATCACTCCCCGGCAACGGCACCATAAAATAGCCTTGATGAACCACAAGTATAGGGGATCAATTGTAGCTCTTTTTGATAAGAGTGTCGAACCCAACGAGGAGCAGAAGGAAATGACAAGTAGTTTCCGGTAAGGTATTGTCTGCAAGTGCTGAAATTGTAAGTAGCGAGTAGTTTGGTAGCAAGATAATTTGTAACGAGCAAGTAACAATAATAGTAACAAAAGTGCAGCAAGGTAGCCCAATCCTTTTGAGGAAAAGGACAGGCCAAAATGGTCTCTTATGATAAGCAAAGCGTTCTTGAGGGTACACGGGAATTTCATCTGGTCACTTTCATGATGTTGATTTGATTTGCGTTCAGTACTTTGATAATTTGATATGTGGGTGGACCGGCACTTAGGTGTTATTCTTACTTGAACAAAACTCCTACTGGTGATTAACCCTCTCGCAAGCATCCTCAACTACGAGAAAAGTATTAAGAATAAATTCTAACCACAACATTAAACTTTTGGATCCAATCGGTCCCTTACGGAATAGTGTTGGGGAACGCGGTAATTTCAAAAATTTCCTACGCACACGCAAGATCATGGTGATGCATAGAAACAAGAGGGGAGAGTATTGTCTACATACCCTCATAGACCGTAAGCGGAAGCATTATTACAATGCGGTTTGATGTATTCGTACGTCTTCACGATCGACCGATCCTAGTACCAAAAATACGGCACCTCCGCAAGCTGCACACGTTTGGCTCGGTGACGTCCCACGAACTCACGATCCAGTAGAGTGTCGAGGGAGAGCTTTTTCAGCATGACGGCGTGATGACGGTGATGATGATGCTACTGGAACAGGGCTTCGCCTAAGCACCGCCACGATATGACCGAGGTGGATTATGGTGGAGGGAGGCACCGCACACAGCTAAGAGAGCAATGATCAACTTGTGTGTCTATGGGGTGCCCCCTGGCCACGTATATAAAGGATGAAGGGAGGAGGAGGCTGGCCCTCATAGGGCGCACCCAAAGTGTGGAGTCCTACTAGGACTCCCTAGTCCTAGTAGGATTCCACCTCCTACATGGAATAGGAAAAAGGGAAGGGAGAAGGACAAGGAAGGAAGGGGGAGCCCCCTTCCCCTAGTACAATTAGGACCAGTCCATGGGGAAAGGGCACGGCCACCCTTGAGGCCTTTTTCTCCTTTCCTGTATGGCCCATTAAGACCCAATACAAATTCCCGTAACTCTCCGGTACTCCGAAAAATACCCGAATCACTCGAAACCTTTCTGATGTCCTAATATAGCCTTCCAATATATCGATCTTTACGTCTCAACCATTTCGGAACTCCTCGTCATGTCCCCGATCTCATCCGGGATTCCGAACAAACTTTGGTCATCAAATCACATAACTCATAATACAAATCATCACAGAACGTTAAGCATGCGGACCCTACGGGTTCGAGAACTATGTAGACATGACCGAGACACATCTCCGGACAATAACCAATAGCGAAACATGGATGCTGATATTGGCTCCTACATATTCTACGAATATCTTTATTGGTCAAACCGCATACCAACATACGTTGTTCCCTTTGTCATCGCTATGTTACTTGCCCGAGATTCGATCGTCGGTATCTCAACACCTAGTTCAATCTCGTTACCGGCAAGTCTCTTTACTCGTTCCGTAATGCAACATCCCTTAACTAACTCATTAGTCACATTGCTTGCAAGGCTTATAGTGATGTGCATTACCGAGAGGGCCCAGAGATACCTCTTCGATACATAGAGTTACAAATCCTAATCTTTATAATCACCCAGTTACGTTGTGATGTTTGATAGCACACAAGGTGTTCCTACGGTATTCGGTAGTTGCATAATGTCATAGTCAGAGGAACATGTATAAGTTATGAAGAAAGGAGTAGCAATAAAACTGAACGATCATTATGCTAAGCTAATGGATGGGTCTTGTCCATCACATCATTCTCTAATGATGTGATCCCATTCATCAAATGACAACACATGTCCATGGCTAGGAAACTTAACCATCTTTGATTAACGGGCTAGTCAAGTAGAGGCATACTAGGGACACTCTGTTTGTCTATGTATTCACACATGTACTAAGTTTCCGGTTAATACAATTCTAGCATGAATAATAAACACTTATCATGATATAAGGAAATACAAATAACAACTTTATTATTGTCTCTAGGGCATATTTCCTTCAGTCTTCCACTTGCACTAGAGTCAATAATCTAGTTCACATCGTCATGTGATTTAACACCAATAGTTCACATCTTTATGTGATTAGTTCACATCTCCGTGTGACTAACACCCAAAGGGTTTACTAGAGTCAATAATCTAGTTCACATCGCTATGTGATTAACACCCAAAGAGTGATCATGTTTTGCTTGTGAGAGAAATTTAGTCAACGGGTCTGCCACATTCAGAGCCGTATGTATTTTGCAAAAAATTATGTCTACAATGCTTTGCACGGAGCTACTCTAGCTAATTGCTCCCACTTTCAATATGTATCTAGATCGAGACTTAGAGTATCTAGATCGGTGTCAAAGCTTGCATCAACGTAACTCTTTACAACGAACTCTTTGTCACCTCCATAACCGAGAAACATTTCCTTATTCCACTAAGGATATTTTTGACCGCTATCTAGTGATCCACTCCTGGATCACTATTGTACCCTCTTGCCAAACTTACGGTGAGGTACACAATAGGTCTGGTACACAACATAGCATACTTTATAGAACCTATAACTGAGGCATAGGGAATAACTTTTCATTCTGTTTCTATTTTCTGCCGTGATTGGGTTTTGAGTCTTTACTCAACATCACACCTTACAACACAGGAAAGAACTCCTTCTTTGACTTTTCCATTTTGAACTATTTCAAAATCTTGTCAAGGTATGTACTCATTGAAAATATATCAAGCGTCTTGATCTATCTCTATAGATCTTGATGCTCAATATGTAAGTAGCTTCATCGAGGTCTTTTTTTGAAAAACTCTTTTCAAACACTCCTTTATGCTTTCTAGAAAATTCTACATTATTTCCGATCAACAATATGTCATTCACATATACTTATCAGAAATGTTGTAGTGCTCCCACTCACTTTCTTGTAAATACAGGCTTCACCGCAAGTCTGTATAAAACCATATGCTTTGATCACCTCATCAGAGCGTATATTCCAACTCCGAGATGCTTGCACCAGTCCATAAATGGATCACTGGAGTTTGCGCACTTCGTTAGCACCTTTAGGATTGACAAAACCTTCTTGTTGCATCATATACAGCTCTTCTTTAAGAAATCCATTAAGGAATGCAGTTTTGACATCCATTTGCCAGATTTCATAAAATGTGGCAATTGCTAACATGATTTGGACAGACTTAAGCATTGCTACGAGTGACAAAATCTCATCGTAGTCAACATCTTGAACTTATCAAAAACCTTTTGCGACATTTCGAGCTTTATAGATAGTAACACTACTATCAATGTCCGTCTTCCTCTTGAAAATCCATTTATTCTTAATGGCTCACCGATCAACGGGAAAGTCAATCAAAGTCCATACTTTCTTCTAATACATGGATCTCATCTCAGATTTCATGGCTTCAAGCCATTTCATGGAATCTGGGCTCATCATCGCTTCCTCATAGTTCGTAGGTTCGTCATGGTCAAGTAACATGACCTCCAGAATAGGATTAGCGTACCACTCTGGTGCAAAACGTATTCTGGTTGGCCTACGAGGTTCGGTAGTAACTTGATTTGAAGTTTCATGATCATCATCATTAACTTCCTCACTAATTGGTGTAGGAATCACTAGAACGGATTTCTGTGATGAACTACTTTCCAATTCGGGAGAAGGTACAATTACCTCATCAAGTTTTACATTCCTCCCAATCACTTCTTTCGAGAGAAACTTCTTCTCTAGAAAGGATCCATTATTAGTAATGAATATCTTGCCTTCGGATCTGTGATAGAAGGTGTACCCAACAGTTTCGTTTGGGTATCCTATGAAGACGCATTTCTCCGATTTGGGTTCGAGCTTATCAGGTTGAAACTTTTTCACATAAGCATCATAGCCCCAAACTTTAAGAAACGACAGCTTAGGTTTCTTGCTAAACCACAGTTCATATGGTGTCGACGGATTTAGATAGTGCCCTATTTAACGTTAATGCAGCTGTCTCTAATGCATAACCCCAAAACAATAGTAATAAATCGGTAAGAGACATCATAGATTGCACCATATCTAATAAAGTACGGTTATGACGTTCAGACACACCATTACACTGTGGTGTTCTAGGTGGCGCGAGTTGCGAAACTATTCCGCATTGTTTCAAATGAAGACCAAACTCGTAACTCAAATATTCTCCTCCACGATCAGATCATAGAAACTTTATTTTCTTGTTACGATGATTTTCCACTTCACTCTGAAATTCTTTGAACTTTTCAAATGTTTTAGACTTATGTTTCATCAAGTAGATATACCCATATTTGCTCAAATCATCTGTGAAGATCAGAAAATAACAATGCCCGACGCGAGCCTCAACACTCATCGGATTGCATACATCAGTATGTATTATTTCCAATAAGTCAGTTGCTTGCTCCATTGTTCCGGAGAACAGAGTTTTAGTCATCTTGCCCACGAGGCATGGTTCGCAAGCATCAAATGATTCATAATCAAGTGATTCCAAAAGCCCATCAGCATGGAGTTTCTTCATGCCCTTTACACCAATATGACCTAAACGGCAGTGCCACATATAAGTTGCACTATCATTATTAACTTTGCATCTTTTGGCTTCAATATTATGAATATGTGTATTACTATGATCAAGATTCAATAAACCATTCACCTTGGGTGTATGACCTCAAAGGTTTTATTCATGTAAACAGAATAACAATTATCCTTGACTTAAATGAATAACCGTATTGCAATAAACATGATCCAATCATATTATGCTCTATGAAAACACCAAATAACATTTATTTTAGGTTCAACACTAATCCCGAAGGTAAAAGGAGTGTGCGATGGTGATCTTATCAACCTTGGAATCACTTCCAACTCACATCATCACCTCACCCTTAACTAGTCTCTGTTTATTTTGCAACCCCCGTTTTGAATTACTACTGTTAGTAACTGAACCAGCATCAAATACTGAGGTGTTGTTATAAACACTAGTAAAGTACACATCAATAACATGTATATCAAATATATACTTTTGTTCACTTTGCCATCCTTCTTATCCGCCAAGTATCTAGGGCAGTTCCACTTCCAGTGACCATTTCCTTTGTAGTATAAGCACTCAGTTCCAGGCTTGGATCTAGCTTTGAGCTTCTTCATGGGAGCAGCAACTTGCTTGCTATTCTTCTTTGAAGTTCCTCTTTCTTTCCCTTTGCCCTTTTTCTTAAAACTAGTGGTCTTGTTAACCATCAACACTTGATGCTATTTCTTGATTTCTACCTTCGCCGATTTCAGCATCGCGAAGAGCTTGGGAATTACTTTTGTTATCCCTTGCATATTACAGTTCATCACTAAGTTCTAGTAACTTGGTGATAGTGACTAGAGAACTTTATCAATTACTATCTTATCTAGAAGATTAACTCCCAGTTGATTCAAGAAACTATAGTACCCAGACAATCTGAGCACATGCTCACTAGTTGAGCTATTCTCCTCCATCTTGTAGGCAAAGTACTGTCAGAGGTCTTCTACCTCTCGACACGAGCATGAGTATGAAATACCAATTTCAACTCTTAGAACATCTTATATGCTCTGTGGCGTTCAAAACGTTTTTGAAGTCCCAGTTCTAAGCCGTAAAGCATGGTGCACTAAACTATCAAGTAGTCATCATACCGAGCTTTACCAAACGTTCATAATGTCTGTATCTGCTCCTGCAATAGGTCCGTCACCTAGTGGTGCATCAAGGACATAATTCTACTGTGCAGCAATGAGGATAATCCTCAGATCACGTACATCTTTCAACATAGTTTTTCTCTAGGAACATATCAAAAATAAACGGGGAGCTACATTGCAAGCTATTGATATACAACATAGTTATGCAAATACTATCAGGACTAAGTTCATGATATATTAAAGTTTAATTAATCATATTACTTAAGAACTCCCACTTAGATAGACATCCCTCTAGTCATCTAAATGATTACGTGATCCAAATCAACTAAACCATGTCCGATCATCACGTGAGATGGAGTAGTTTTCAATGGTGAACATCACTATGTTGATCATATCTACTATATGATTCACGCTCGACCTTTCGGTCTCTAGTGTTTCAAGGCCATATCTGCATATGCTAGGCTCGTCAAGTTTAACCCGAGTATTCCGCGTGTGCAAAACTGGCTTGCACCTTTTGTATGTGAAATTAGAGCTTATCACACCCGATCATCACGTGGTGTCTCGGCACAACGAACTGTCGCAGCGGTGCATACTCAGGGAGAACACTTATACCTTGAAATTTAGTGAGAGATCATCTTATAATGCTACCGCCGAACTAAGCAAAATAAGATACATAAAGGATAAAAATCACATGCAATCAAAATATGTGACATGATATGGCCATCATCATCTTGTGCCTTTGATCTCCATCTCCAAAACATCGTCATGATCTCTAGCATCACCGGCATGACACCATGATCTCCATCACGTTGATCTCTATCAACATGTCATCACATGGTCGTCTCACCAACTATTGCTATCACATAGAGATAAAGTAAAGCAATTATATGGCGCTTGCATCTTATGCAATAAAGAGACAACCATAAGGCTCCTGCCAGTTGTTGATAACTTCAACAAAACATGATTATCTCATACAAAAATTTATATCTCACCATGTCTTGACCATATCACATCACAACATGCCCTGCAAAAACAAGTTAGACGTCCTCTACTTTGTTGTTGCAAGTTTTACGTGGCTGCTACGGGCTGAGCAAGAATGGTTCTTACCTACGCATCAAAAAACCACAACGTGTTATAGTGATTGCTTTTTGATCTTCAGAAAGAACCAAGTTCAATGAATCTGATTCAACTAAAGTTGGAGAAATAGACACCCACTAGCCACCTGTGTGCGAAGCACGTCGGTAGAACCAGTCTCGCGTAAGCGTACGCGTAATGTGGGTCTGAGCCGCTTCATCCAACAATACCGCCGAATCAAGAATCAACTAGTGACGGCAAGAAATATGTATATACCCACGCTCACAACTCCGTTGTGTTCTACTCGTGCATATAACATCTACGCATAGACCTGGCTCTTATGCCACTGTTGGGGAACGCAGTAATTTCAAAAATTTCCTAAGCACACGCAAGATCATGGTGATGCATAGCAACGAGAGGGGAGAGTATTCTCTATGTACCCTCGTAGCCGTAAGCGGAAGCGTTATGACAATGCGGTTGATGTAGTCGTACGTCTTCATGATCGACCGATCCTAGTACCGAAAGTACGGCACCTCCGCAATCTGCACATGTTCGGCTCGGTGACGTCCCACGAACTCACGATCCAGCAGAGTGTTGAGGGAGAGCTTTGTCAGCACGACATCGTGATGACGGTGATGATGATGCTACCGGAACAGGGCTTTGCCTAAGCACTGCTACGATATGACCGAGGTGGATTATGGTGGAGGGGGGCACCGCACACGGCTAAGAGATCAATGATCAACTTGTGTGTCTATGGTGTGCCCCCCGGCCACGTATATAAAGGATGGATGGAGGAGGAGGCCGGTCCTCATAGGGCGCGCCCAAAGTGTGGAGTCCTACTAGGACTCCCTAGTCCCAGTAGGATTCCACCTCCTACATGGAATAGGAAAAAGGGAAGGGAGAATGAGAAGGAAGGAAGGGGGCGCCCCCTTTCCCTAGTCCAATTAGGACCAGTCCATGGGGAAGGGGCGCAGCCACCCTTGAGGCCTTTTTCTCATGTCCCGTATGGCCCATTAAGGCCCAATACGAATTCACGTAACTCTCCGGTACTCCGAAAAATACCCGAATCACTCGGAACCTTTCCGATGTCTGAATATAGCCTTTCAATATATCGATCTTTATGTCTCGACCATTTCGAGACTCCTCGTCATGTCCCCGGTCTCATCCGGGACTCCGAACAAACTTTGGTCATCAAATCACATATCTCATAATACAAATCGTCACAGAACGTTAAGCGTGCGGACCCTACGGGTTTGAGAACTATCTAGACATGACCGAGACACATCTCCGGTCAATAACCAATAGCGGAACTTGGATGCTCATATTGGCTCCTACATATTCTACGAAGATCTTTATCGGTCAAACCGCATAACAACATACGTTGTTCACTTGGTCATCAGTATGTTACTTTCCCGAGATTCGATCGTCGGTATCTCAATACCTAGTTCAATCTTGTTACCGGAAAGTCTCTTTACTCGTTCCGTATTGCAACATCCCGTAACTAACTCATTAGTCACATTGCTTACAAGGCTTATAGTGATGCGCATTACCGAGAGGGCCCAGAGATACCTCTCCGATACACGGAGTGACAAATCCTAATCTCAATCTATGCCAACTCAACAAACACCATCAGAGACACCTGCAGAGCATCTTTATAATCACCCAGTTACGTTGTGACGTTTGATAGCACACAAGGTGTTCCTCCGGTATTCGGTAGTTGCATAATCTCATAGTCAGAGGAACATGTATAAGTTAGGAAGAAAGGAGTAGCAATAAAACTGAACGATCATTATGCTAAGCTAACGGATGGGTCTTGTCCATCACATCATTCTCTAATGATGTGATCCCGTTCATCAAATGACAACACATGTCCATGGCTAGGAAACTTAACCATCTTTGATTAACGGGCTAGTCAAGTAGAGGCATACTAGGGACACTGTTTGGCTATGTATTCACACATGTACTAAGTTTCCGGTTAATACAATTCTAGCATGAATAATAAACATTTATCATGATATAAGGAAATATAAATAACAACTTTGTTATTATCTTTAGGGCATATTTCCTTCAAATAGCGCATAAACTGGGGTTTAAGCTTCTGTCACTCTCGCAACCCACCATCTAATTGCTACTCCACAATGCATTCCCTTAGGCCCAAATATGGTGAAGTGTCATGTAGTCGATGTTCACATGACACCACTAAGGGCATAACAACATACATACTATCAAAATATCGAACACATATCAAGTTCACATGATTACTTGCAACATGATTTCTCCCATGACCTCAAGAACAAAAGTAAGTACTCACAAATGATAAACATGTTCATAATCAGAGGAGTATTAAATAGAATCATGGATCTGAACATATAATCTTCCACCAAATAAACCATATAGTAATGAACTACAAGATGTAATCAACACTACTAGTCACCCACAAGTACCAATCTATAGTTCCAGTAACAAGATTGAACACAAGAGATGAACTAGGGTTTGAGAGGAGATGGTGTTGTTGAAGATGTTGATGAAGATTGCCCTCCCCAAGATGGGAGAGTTGTTGGTGATGATGATGACAATGATTTCACCCTCCGGGAGGGAAATTCCCCCGGCGGAATCGCTCCGCCGGAGGGCAAAAGTGCTCCTGCCCAAGTTCCGCCTCGAGGTGGCGGCGCTTCATCCCAAAAGTCCTCCTCTCTTTTTTTCTAGGTCAAAACCACTTATATACTAGAAGATGGGCACCAGAGGTGGGCCGAGGAGGCCACAACCCACCAGGGCACGCCTAGGGGGCCTGGCACGCCCAGGTGGGTTGTGCCCACCTGGGGCCCCCCCTCTGGTGTTTATTGGCTCCAGTATTTCTCAAATAATCCATAAAAATCTTCGTGAAGTTTCAACTCATTTGGAGTTTTGCAGAATAGGTGCCCTGACGTAGCTTTTCCAGGTCCAGATTTCCAGCTACCGGAATTCTCCCTCTTGGTGTGTTCCTTGCAAATTATGAGAGAAAAGGCATTAGAATTACTCCAAAAAGCATTTTTTATGGATAAAAACATTATAAATAACAGTAAGAAAACATGATGCAAAATGGACGTATCAGTACAAGAGGCAAATCCTAAGGGAGCTTTATGCGGGAATGCATAACAGGCGTATTAGGACCTGGAACGGCGGCTATCGATGCCCATTTTGCAATCACAAGCTTCATGACTCGTATCTAAGTGTTCTGGTGCATGCAATAGGACGGGTCGTTGGCTCCTTCAAGCAGAAGTATTTTCGCAGGGTGGCGCACGGCGCGTACGCTGAGTACCTAGAGAAGCTTCAGGATCGTGCCGGCATGTGAGATGAGATGTGAGATGGATCGAACTATGTACGCTTGAGTATGCTTAATGACGGTTGAACTATGTACTTATGGTGGAACTATGCTTATGTACATGTACACTTATTATCTATGTCTGAGTATGTTTAATCTATGTTTACTTATGTCTAACCGTGGGATATGGATGCAATCAGTTCGGTTGATGGAATCTACCTCCGTCTTGGTTGATTGGTCCCCTTTGTAATTTGTGTTAAAGTTTGACCAAAGGTTTAACTAACAAAATGTTAGTACAGGTCAGTAAAATTATATCGTTGGATGGGTATTTGTGCATAGTGTTCAATGATATAATTTTTGGTGACATGCATAAATATTTTTTAGTTAAATATTTGGTAAAAATTACAAAGGGGGCCAATAAACCAGGACGGAAGTAGTACGTCAATCACACATGGTTCTCAAAATTGGAACTGTGTGCAATGACTTCTATTTTGCCTGTTGCGTCCATCACACACGGTTCGCTCTAGCAAACCGTCGTCTCCAAAATTCTTTGTGGGATAGAAAACCCTCACCACCCAATTCACAAAACAAAAAAGAAAACCTTCACCATCTCCACATCACAAAAACCCTTACTCCGCCCGCCACCCCCTCCGGTCCCCATTCACACCTGCACAAGCTCCTCTGCGTCTATACCATGGCACCACCTATCACGGCGGTGAACACTTAGCTCGACGCCTCCCGCCGCCGCTAAGCTGCTGGCAAAGCCCACCGCATTTCGCCACTTCCTCTTGCCACCACCTATCGCCATCGACTTTCTCGACGCTGCTCGCGGTCGACCCAGCTCCGCTCGGTTGGGGAATCTGCGGTACTAAGGTTTCTCATGGGCGACAAGGTAACTAATTTAATGAGATATTATCTCATCTCTTATCCCAGTTCATCTGCCTCCTTTAATCACCTGACAGAAATCGCCGTGAGTTCATTTTTATTCAAGTTGATTTTTAGGGTTTTCTTTCATTCATAGAATGTACAGTGCGCCGACACATCAGGACTTTGCGACCTTTGCTAGAGATTCCATCTCACCGTACCAGATCACTTGAGGACGCACGCGGTATGTTCAATCTCACCCTAAATCGGTTGGCATTGCCTACTTTCCTGAACATATTCTAAATATTGCTACATTTGGATAAAAGGTGCCACATGCACCATATATGTCAAAGGGGATTTTCCCCTCTTCTTTCTATATTAGGAAAATTAATGATGTATTGTTCTTTCGATTACTCTCATATTTCCATGACATCATGTTTACCCTATCTGTTTAATTATAGATTTTTGTCCTTCGATTTCAACTGTTGTGCAGTTCTTTCAGTTTGGGACCATATTTGCATGTTACCATATTTTCTTTAACAATCCTACCATTTTCTGTAGCGCATCCCTTTCTATGCAACAGATTATGTAGTGCACAATCTTTCTCTTTACATAGATCAAGACTGCACGGATGTCATACTGCACACAAACCATGGATTTACAATCATTGCTACTATAAGACTTGATGAACGTGGTGACTTCTATTTTTGCACTGGCTTTTGGAAAAAAATCTAAGTTTTATGTACTTAAAGACGGCACTAAAATTGCACTGCACATAAAAAGGCCTGGTCATGAGATATATGCTAACTTCCCCGACAAAATCATTCGTCTAGACTTTCTTCGAAGTAAGTTTTCTTTTCAACTATCTGCATGTTGGCTTGCCCAGCAATGTCAAATGAATTGTGTAGTATTTAAGCAACCAATTGTCATTCCCTTTTCTTACTTTATTCCTACCTAATAACTTCTAGTTATCAATACACTTTTCTATTGCCCTATTTTAACTAATTATTCCCTATACTCCCATTTCTATCAGAAAGCGCCGCTGACAAGAAGACTCCGGAGGTGGAGAACGGGGCTGCCAACAAACGGAGGCGGGGCGATCCAGCAGGCCTAGACTTCATCAGCATCATTCCCGATGATATGTTGACAGTCATCATCTCCCTACTCCCAATCAAATATGGGGCATGGACAACCGTCATTTCCCGGCGGTGGCGCCCCCCTATGAAACTCCAGCCCTCTCGACCTCATCGACACCCACGAGCTATGCCATGGCTATCGGCCCTGTTCAAGAATTCATTCGATTAACCCGTTAACTTGCCGATTAATCCCTACTCATAGGGTCACCGGGTAGCCGATAAACCGATAAATCGTCCGATTAATTGATTAAATGGCCGATTAACTTGCCGATTAGCCTATTAATACCCTACTCGCCAGCCAACTGAGCAGCTACCAGTTAACGATTTCCTCAACAATGGCTATCGCAAAAGCTTGGATGCATTCTTCAAGATCGTCGGCAGTCACCTTGGCCCAACTAGAGGCCTTAGAATTGGCAAGTTCCATTTCAATGGCAAGGACCGAGTCAAGCTTGACGACTGGTTCCGATCCCCCGCCCTAGACCAGCTCGAGGAGCTCACTTTTGATGATGGGCATATGTGGTCGCTGCCAACGTCTGCACTCCGCCTCGCGCCCACGCTGCGCGTCGCCAAGTTCAGGAACTGCCATCCCCCTTAATGACACGCCCGCTCTTATTCTACCACGACTGAAGCACCTCGAGCTCATTGTCGTCTGCCTCTCAAACAGTGACATGGAGCGCCTGCTCCGTGGCTGTATTGCACTTGAGTACCTTCGTCTTCAGGCGATCAATGTGTTGAGTACCTTCCACATCACCTCCATGACTCTCCGTACTATTTATGTGTGTTGCTGGTGCGGCAGGAAGGCATCACAAGATGTGTATCACGGTATGGTTATTGAGGACACACTTGCACTTGAGAGATTACTTGTAGTTGATCAAGAAGGTCCAACAAGAATCAATGTCATTTCTGCGGTGAAATTGACAGTGGTGGGCTACTCGTCTGACAAATACTCAGAACTTGTTATTGGATCCACACCCGTTCAGGTACAACAGCCGCCTTCTACCTCTCCTTCTACAAATTAACATTATTTCTAATTTTGAATATGTTTGTTCGTCTGTCATTCAGAAAATGATCCCGACAAGCTTGACCCCAAAACTACGCACAGTGAAGGTCTTGGCACTAGAATCTATCGGCCCCAACCTGGAGCAAATTGTCAGTTTCCTGAGATGCTTTCTGTGCCTGGAGAAGCTATATATCGAGGTGATTTTCCTTTCCTGTTAAATGTTAACCATAAGGGAGTTCAATTTGTGACACCTTTTTCAAGTTTACAATGACAATGTACTATGATTTCTAAAGGTTTTTTTGGAGGATTTCAGTACATACATGTTCCAACCCCCCCCCCCCCCATATTGGTTGCTTGATCCATATGGTTACAATTAATAAGCATTTCTCCTTTGGATTCATCTGTACTAGTTTTCTTAGGGAACTTTTCATCCACTCCAACCTCTTGTGAAGAAGTCTACATTTTTCTAGAATGTAATCAAATGCTCATGTTAATCATGTCAGATCGAAGATGGCATGTTAGTGCATTTTACAAATCCTGCAAACCAAATAGGCCTGTAGTAATGTTCAAAACTGCATGTAGGCACTAAGACATTTTCATCTTTTGCAGATAAGATTAGGCCCAGTGGTGGATAATGTGATAAAATATAACAATCACGTTGAATGCCTAGATCTGCATCTCTCAGAAATTACTTTAAACTCCTACCAAGGGACCTTCCCGAAGATTATATTCGCCAGGTTCTTTGTTCTCAAAGCAAGGGTGCTGAAGGAAATGACGTTTGCCCTACATTTATTTTGCAAAAATTAATGGTTTGTTGATCAGCGCCGGCGCCTATGGCAGAATGGAATAGGCTCCAAAATTGCTGAATTTCATTTTGGAACTTCAGATGATAGAGTAATCGGAAGTCCTCGTGTCAACCCTATACATGACTTCTCAGTGGCTGGCCCCTTTGCAAAAATTGTGAGGTTTTGAAACCAGACTTAGAAGTGGTAACATTAGTTTGAACCTCTCTGGTATCCATGTTTAGCGGATCAGCGCGAGCGTTTGTAGCTGATGAGCTGAATTTTATTTCTAATATCAGTTTGAACCTTGTAATCTTCGAATTTGAGCCATATAACTCTGGAATTTGAACTTTATAACATTTCGAGATTTTGTGGTACAATCGTTGAAATGGCATCGTATGAGACTCGTATATTGGTAGCACTATTTTGACCTTAATATGCAATGGTCTTAGATTTTATTAACCATTCTCGAATCTGTTTACCTTGTCGATCTCACAGCACACGACCTGTATAGCTAACTCGACTGTGATCTTCGATATTATTGTAGACAGTTGATTTCTTCCACCGTGTGCCCTGTAGAGCGCAGAATTAATTATCGCACTCGAGTGTCCATCATCACCCTTCTATGTAACTTTGACCTTATCACCCACGGGTAAACTTATGACTGAAGCCATTCCACACACTTCGTTTTTACAAAGCTTTTTGCTAATAAATGCCCATGATTTGTCCCTCTTCTAGCCGACGCGTGGCCAACCTAGCTGGACGGGAACCTTGCACGGTAAACTGTGCGATAGCGCAGGAACAGGCTCACCGACGATACATTTGGCGCCTCTTCGAGCCCATGCGTGCGGTGTGGTGTTGTCAAGCATGCACTGGAATCCTCCGCTATGAACGCCGTGATAAGACATGATGATTATAGGCCGGCCGGCCCCCATTTATTACAATGACCAACCTTTCGATTGCGCCCACCATTGCAAGAAGCACACCCACCATGAGAAATTCTTAGAGGGTATCCTGCGTGGCTCCAATGGTGCTCCGAGCGGCTGCCGATGACGAGCAGCAGTTCACCGTGCATGTCGTGGTGGACACCCACAGAAGGTTCATGGACCTCTCGGTGGTGTACACCAACGACCCGGTCTGGGTGGAGCACTCCATCCACATCATGGAGTTGTTGCTTGCCGAGGAGAAGTACAAGGTGGTCTGGTTCGACCTCGAGTACACCCGCGCTCGTGCCGGTTCTCGTCCCAAGGTCGTCGTCGCCCAGATGTGTGTGCGCCACCACGTCCTCGTCTACCTCTACTGCCTGGCCACGAGGCCTTGCGAGCATTTCGCTAGGTTTGTCAACAACCCCCACTACATGTTCGCTACGGTGGACATCACCAACGATGTAAAGGCGCTCGAGAATTCAGGCATCGCCTACCAGAATCTTGTCGACATCCAGGGCCAATACAAGATCCGGGGCAGCAAGGAGCATGAGAAGGACTCACTGGTTCACCTCACCAAGGCCATCATCGACCCCTACTACAGAGACATGAAGGATTCATGCAACAAGGACAAGCGTGACTAGCACTCGGCCTGGATGGAGAAACTCGAAAAAGCTCACGTCGTGTACGCGGCTAAGGAGGCGTACACAAGCTATGACATGTACAGGCGGATCGTTGACACGAGGAAGTGCCTCCTTCCCCAAAACGGCCAGGGATCCAGCCGGAAGCAGAGCAATGGCAAGCGTCGTCGCAACAATAAGTAGATGATTAGATCATCGTTTCTCCTACTTTAGTATGCATGTAATTGCTTAATTTGGTGTCTGGAAATGTTATATGTGTAGTCACTTGTGTAATTGTATTCTTAATTTGGTTATGCAATATTGTCTTTTTAAGTATATATGTTGATAGTCTGTAGACAGAGCGTAGATGTTGTGTGGACAAAGAAAATCACATCGCACACGGACTAAACAATGGAACCCGTCGGTGATGTTTTCATCAATCACTCACAATTGTATACCAGCAATCGTTTGCTCACAACACACACGACTTGTTAGCAGTAATCGGTCTTCGCACACGTTTCCGATTACAGACCTGTTTGCCGCGTATCACACACATCTTGTTAAGTTGAACCGTTTATGTTCTCATGTCTCAACGCAAACAGTTCATCCGAGTGAACTGCATGCCGTCTATCACACACACCTTTGATCTGGCTGACCGTTTTTTTGTGTTGCCTAATCACAAACAGTTTATTCGAGTGAACTGTATGCTATATATCACACACCTTCATCTGGCTGCCCATTCTTTTATTCCTCCTCATTGCAAACAGTTAATTGAGCTGAACTGTATGCCCTGCATCGCACACGCAACTAAAATCTGAACCGTGTTTGATGCATCCTCCATCGCAAATGTTTAGTACCTTTTCTGATGGGTTTTTTATACCATCGTTTGCGATTATGGCATCGCACACAGTTTCGTCGAAAGGTCTCTGATCATAATGTCGCGTTAGCAGCATCCTGCAGTAGTGGAAGTAACATGGAATCACCCAATACTTCTTTTCCTCTTTTCTTGCCTTAGATCCCTCGTCCAATATCTAGTTGATGGACGGAGTGGAGTGGAGTGAGGGGAGGAGGCTGATTTGGGGTGGAATGGATACGGTGGATGCAACTACGAAAGGGTACGAGAAGATATTTATATAGAGATTCCAGAATCTGACAATTACTAGAAAAGGTAATAAGCTAGGAAGTGCCATAAGAAAACTTGTGGAAGTACCTAGACCGTTCAAACAAATTTGAACGACCAAGGCAATGCTCATGAGCCAGATAGAAAACAACAGTCAGAAGTTCGGTTGAAATAGAACGGCTTAGAAGTATCATGTAAAACCCATAGCTTTGTAGTATCATAGTAGACAGAGTAGGTCTCAGAATGAGAAGTTGCATAAAAAGGCCGAGGCACACCATGAAATTTCCTATTGAAAAAGATCGGAGGTACCGAACTTATACCGTAACTCACAGAGAAGCAACATGAAGCGACTCAGATGTGTCAACGAGAAATGTTATACTCAGAAGAGCCGAAGCAAACAAACAACCTTTCAACCAGGATTGCATGAGCAGTTTGGAACAAAAGGAACGATGATCAAACAGTAGAAAAATGGTCAGTTTTCTCAGTATGAGTAACCCTAAGTGACTTGGTAGCACCAGAAGACAAAAATCTTTAGATAAACCGGTGCTTATAAAAGATCATATAATGGAATAGGTAGAGAGTGGATTTGAAGAATTTGGTTAAGGATACATTCTTAGGGCTCATACCAGAAAACTTTGCTTGCGCCCCTCTTCATAGTATGATTGCCGTGCACTCAATTTGAATCTTCAATTCACCAAAAAACCTAGAAAATACATGTTACAAGTTTGAGGTAGGCACCAACTTGAAAAGTTGTATGTAGGGGTCATCAGTGATTGGGTGGCAAATGTGCAAGGTGACAGTGGAAAAATGTGGCAAATGTGCAATATTTGTGATTTAGGAACGATTTTCTAAATTTGGGGGAATCGACCCTCAATGCCAAATCATTTCTCAATAGTGTGACTGGTGATTCCTGGACAAACGTCGTCGATCCGCGAGCTAGACATTGAGGAGAAGAGGCATCAACTTAAGGCGAAGATGGAGTCATGTAAGCTCCAAGTTAAGGCGGTCGGCTGAGAGATGACCGCCTAATCACCCAGAGTCAGTTTATCACGATGGATCTGAGTACAATGGATCCAGTGGCTCGAAAATTTTGGGTGAAGGCGTGGAATATCATCGTACGCTTTAGGAGCCCGAGGAACCTTGAAGAAGAGCACACTGCACACATCGGAAGAGGGACGATGCACATGCCGGGGGAGGCGACGGTGCACGTGAAGACGGCATGTGATTTGGCCATGTCGCCAGTTAATCCTTTTGTTGATGCAACATGTCAAAAACTATGTCCATGATTGCTTGATGTGTGAATTTTTAAAATTTGGAGGAAATTCAGGTGTTCAAATGAGAAAATAGAAAAAATATAGAGGCTGAGATATGTCTGACTCTGAGTTTGCGTGTCGCCTGGGCGACCTCCATATCCATATACAACTCTATATTTATTATGACGATCATGATATGGAGACTCGGCTAGAGTTGCTCTAACCATAGTAGCAAGAGGACGCCCCACCATATACTTCGATAATTTCGTTTGCTGAGTCAAGACGTGTTGTCCTTCCTATTCATATACTAGCAGGGAAGGAGAGGAGAAAAATAGTATGCTCAAAGCCACGGTACGAGCACACGGAAAAGCAACCGGTTGACGCAGTTAGGTGCGGATCTTCACCTACCATGCCAATGCCCTGGCCCGGCAGAAGTAGCCAACCAACCAACCAATGATCATTTGGAAGTAGTCGGACTAATCCAACCTGCAAAAATCCCAAGAGAATGGTATGAACAGAGGAAGGCGAGCCCGTCTTTCTGATCGGGCGGCCAACAGCACCACCGTTAATTAGATTATTATAAGCAAAAGCTGACCTAGTAGTTGCCTTGCATATACCCATGCTTGCTTGATTAGTTTGCCTAAGTAATCATCGTGATCCATCTTTCACGATGTGCACAAGGAAAGTAGCAAGAGGACTGCATTTACTCTGTGAATACTCTAGTACTCCTTCCGTCTCATAATATAAGAACGTTTTCTACACTACTAGTAATTTCTGTGGCATCAACACATTTTCTTCTTTAAAATAGCTCTAAACCACGAGACAAGCATCCAACCAACCCGACAATGACTTGGGCCTGCAGGAGCAGCCAATAAGTCACCTTCCGGCGATGGTCAAACACGAAGCGCCCAAAACACCGCGTGGTATGGTTGTGAACTTAGGATGCTGAGAATAGCAAGACGAAGACTTGTTGACTGCTTCTTTCCGCGGAGCTCACATCTGCTTCACTGATTCTGCATAACCCAGGTGAGATCTTTTTCTCCGCTGAAAGCTCATCCCCGCACTAGCCCCCGGACCCCGGTTACTTGCTCCTTTTCTCTCCTAAAGTCGTAAGTCAAGAGCTGCTTCTTCTTACAGTCTCCATGGGCCCTGCCGGTCTCTACCGTCTCTTGTTCATCGTGCTTGCAGCTGCAGCACCATTGCTCTCTGCGTCGCAGCGTTTCGACTACCCCGCAGCAAACCTCTCGACGCTGTGGATCAATAACAAAGCTTTCCTCCCACACAGCGTCAGCTACTCCGACGGTTCAGCCGTGCAGGCCATTGTCCTCCGTTCACCCAAAACCTTCTATGGCCCCTCCTTCGCCACAGGATTCGTCTGCGCCTCCCCCTGCGACGTGTTCCTCTTCGCTGTCTTCATTGTCTACACCAATAGTGGTGCCAAGATCACCATGCCGACTACTGGGACTCCACAGGTGGTCTGGTCTGCCAACCGGGCTCGCCCCGTCAGAGAAAACGCGACCCTTGAGCTTTCCTTGGATGGAAACTTGGTCCTCCGTGATGCTGATGCTAGCCTGGTCTGGTCGAGCAGAAGCTCTGGGCGGTCTGTAGCAGGCATGATGATCACCGAGATTGGTAATTTGGTGTTGTTTGATCAGAAAAATGCAACAGTGTGGCAGTCATTTGCTCACCCTACTGATGCATTGGTCCCTGGGCAGTCACTTCTGGAAGGTATGAGGCTCGTAGCAAGTACTTCTGCAACAAATTGGACAGAGAATCAGTTGTACATGACAGTTCAAACTGATGGATTGTATGCTTATGTCGGATCCACATCACCACAACTCTATTTTTCGAAATCGGTGAACAAAAACAAGACATGAAAAGATCCAACAAAGGTTACCTTCACGAATGGCAGCCTCAGCATCTCTGTGCAGTCCAAGCAATCAGATGAATCAGACACGAGTATCCAATTACCAGCAGCTAACTCCACCCAGTACATGAGATTGGAGTCAGACGGGCACCTGAGGCTCTACGAATGGTCTAATGCAGATGCAAAATGGGCTGTAGTGTCTGATGTAATCAAACTATTCCCTGATGATTGTGCCTTTCCAACAGTATGCGGAGAGTATGGTATATGCACAGGGGGGCAATGTGCTTGTCCGCTTCAGAGTAATTCTAGTTCAAGCTACTTCAAGCCGGTCGATGAGCGGAAGCCAAATCTTGGCTGTGCATCACTGACTCCAATCTCTTGTCAGGAAATGCAACACCATCAGTTGTTGACTCTTACAGACGTTTCTTATTTTGATGCCAGACACATCGTTGCGAATGTAACAAACGGAGAAGACTGTAAGCAAGCTTGCTTGAAGAACTGCTCCTGCAGGGCCGTGATGTTCAGGTATGGCCAGAATGATTCTGCTGGAACGTGTATGTGGGTGACCAGGGTCTTCTCCTTGCAATCAATACAACCTGAAATTGTTCACTACAACTCCTCTGCTTACCTCAAGGTGCAGCTTAGCCCCTCAACTTCTGCCTCTAATGCAAACAAAAGGAAGGTGATGTTAGGTGCTACACTTGGAGCTACTACTATTCTTGTACTGCTAGTCATTGCTGTCATTCTTTATGTGCGAAGGAAGAAGTACCAAGAGTTAGATGATGAATTAGATTTTGACCAAATTCCTGGAATGACAGTGAGGTACACGTTCGAAAACTTGAGAGAATGCACTGGAGACTTTAGTAAAAAGCTCGGAGGTGGTGGGTTTGGAACAGTTTTTGAAGGGAAAATAGATGGAGAGAGAGTTGCAGTAAAACTTTGTCCCAGGTTACAGTCAGGCCGACCGATTCACCTTTCTGGAAAGGACTGATGAAAGTTAAACAATCTTTGTTTAATAGGATAAAGTTTGTTATTGGAAATGGCACTAGTACACGTTTCTGGGAGGATACTTGGCTCAGTGACACACCCTTGGCCATCCAATATTCGTCTTTGTACTGTATTGTTCAACGACATGAGGTGTTCGTCGCATCGGTATTTCAATCTATCCCCCTTAATATTCAGTTCCGACGGACGCTAGCGGGCAATCGTTGGGAAGAATGGCTCCGTCTAGTTAGGAGACTGATGGAGGTCCAGTTTTCTCAACAACCCGATGAATTACGCTGGAAACTGACTAAGTCTGGAGTATTCACAATCAAATCAATGTATATTGATGTTATAAATTCGAACTCCATTCCTACCTCCAAGCATGTTTGAAATGTCAAAGTTTCTTTGAAAATAAAAGTGTTTATGTGGTTTGTCCATAAACAAGTTATTTTAACCAAGGACAACTTGATAAAGCGTAATTGGACAGGACCTACTAGGTGTAGTTTCTGTGATCGGGATGAGACAATCAGACACCTCTTTTTTGATTGCCCGTTGGCCAAAGTACTTTGGCAGACGGTCCACATTGCTTTTAATATCAATCCACCGAATTCTGTTAACGCATTATTTGGGACATGGCTTAATGGGATTAAGCCTGACTTAGCGAGACACATTCGGGTTGGTGTTTGCCCTTTGATGTGGACTATCTGGACTTGCAGAAATGATTTGGTTTTTAACAGAATATCATGTATCCACTTTTTGCAGGTTATATTCCGAACTACGGCACTGATCCGTTCGTGGTCGCTACTCACCCGGACGGAGGCCAGGGAGCATTTGGTTACTGGATCTTTTCGCTGGGAGATGGTAGCTCGGGATATCTTCAGATGGCGGTCATGTAATAGGATAGGCATTTAGTTTACCTACCTAGTTTTAGCCAGCCGGTTGTGGCATCTTTTCATGGCTAGTTGGTGTTTCTAGCCCGTTTTGGCTCTGTGTGAGCTTTCTTTACTTTTTCATTACTTTTGGAGACCTTGAAACCATGTTCGCACTGCTTTATTTGGTTAATAAGATGGCCGTATGCATCACTCTGATGCAGAGGCCGGGGAGTCCCCCTTTTCAAAAAAAAAGTAAAACGTTTGGAAGGTGCTAGACAAGGAAAGAAAGAATTCTTGGCTGAAGTCGAGACTATTGGCAGCATTGAACACATCAATCTTGTTAGACTGATCGGCTTTTGTGCAGAGAAATCTAAAAGACTTTTAGTATATGAATATGTACAGAGAGGGTCACTTGATAGGTGGATCTACTACCGCCATAACAATGCCCCTCTTGATTGGTGCATCCGGCACATGATCATTCTAGATATTGCCAAAGGCCTATGCTATCTCCACGAGGAGTGCAGGCGAATAATTGCTCATTTGGACATCAAACCACAAAATACTCTCTTAGATGAGAATTTCAACGCCAAAGTGGCTGATTTTGGACTATCTAAGCTAATAGACACGGACCAAAGCAAAGTAATGACAATGATGAGGGGCACACCTGGGTATCTGGCACCTAAATGGTTAACGTCCCAAATCACTGAAAAAGTTGATGTCTACAGCTTTGGAGTTGTTGTCATGGAAGTAATTTGTGGAAGAAAAAATATTGACATATCTCTTCCCGAGGAGAGTGTTCAGCTCATCAAATTGATACAAAAAAAGGCTGAAGATAATCAGTTTATCGATTTGATTGACAACCATAGTGAGGACATGGTCTTACACCAAGAGGAAGCAGTTCAATTGTTGAAGCTTGCAATGTGGTGCCTGCAAAATGATAGCAGTAGAAGGCCTTCAATGTCATCGGTGGTCAAGGTACTGGAAGGTTCAATGAATATAGAAACTAACATTGATTGCAACCTTATGAATGCAAATCCAGTAATGTCTGTCCAGCATAATCAATCAACATACTCAGTTCCACCTGAAGCATCGATTTTATCTGGCCCAAGGTGAAATGGGCGCTACTGTAACTTATAAACTTATAAACTTCAGGCTTTGTAACTACTTTTGTATCCTATCTTATTTATATTTTGTAAGTATGATTTAAATGGCACCTAGATACTAGTAATTTGTAGGCAATATATCTTACTGATTTCTGGTGAAGCTGTAACTCATGACTTCAAAGCAAGAAAACATGTAGCACCCTGTAATGTAAGCTAGTTGAAACACCATAGAAAAGTGACCTAGGGGGCAGTTTGAAGGAAGAAATATTCTAAGAGCACATCTAATGCAAAGTGCTTATAGATGAATAATCAAGGGGAGAGATTATTACTATTCACTAAGCTCTTGTACAAAAGTTAACACCTACAGTACTTGTTTAGGTGCTTCAATTGTTTGTTAAACAGGCCGTACGTGTCAAACATCTTTGGGCGTATTGTACATACGTATCTTAGCAAGAGTCTTTCGGTTAGGCTAGGAGGTTTATCTTTGTAACCATAATTCTATCTCTACCTAGCTTGATCTCCAAGTTGTAATCTCTCATGTAAGATCTCAACTGTATGCGCTATAGGGACTTGCGCCCCTGCCTATAACATGCACGGCGTCCCCTCTCGACGAGGTAAGATGTTTTCCGCTTCGCACATGGTAGTCAAAGCTTTTCCTTTTCCCATCTAGAGCTTATGTCGAACCCATCTAGCCTAGCCATGTCTTCCTCCAGTTCCTCCTCGCCTAGTCTCAACAGTCAGGTTACAGAGAAGCTATCTTGCACGAATTACGTGTTGTGGCGCACGCAGATCACACCTCAGCTGCGCAGTGCCGGCGTCTTCGGCTATGTCGATGGCACCAACCCGGAGCCGGCCAAGCTCCTCGTCACCACCAAGGATGGCAAGGAGACTTCATCGGCTAACCCTCTCCACCCTATATGGGTACGGGAGGATCAGCAGGTCCTTGGCTACCTGCTGAATAACCTCACAAACGAGGTCCTGGTCACGGTGACCACGATCACCACGGCGGGCGCGCTCTGGACGACGCTCGCTGCCATGTTCTCGTCTCAATCGGCGAGTCGCATCAACAACATCCACACCTCCCTCATCAACGCACAGAAGGGTAACCTCTCGGTTGCCTCCTACTTTAGCATCATGCGTGGCTATGCCGACGAGCTGGCCGCGGCAGGCAAGGCTATCCAGGATGATGAGCTCGTCTCGTACATCATTCATGGGTTGGAGGCGGACTATCAACCTCTGGTGTAGGCTCTCGACGCCCGTGTCATCCCTGTGACCCTCGATGAGCTCTTCGCCATGTTGTCCAACTTCGACCAGCGCATGGCCCACTACAACGGATCCGGCGGCTTCAAATCTTCTGCAAACATGGCGTCTCGCGGCTGGGGCGGTGGATCCCGCTCGCGTGGCTCTCCCCGATACAAGGGGTGATTTGGTGGAGGCGGCGGGAACGACCACGGCCACTCTCCTCCGTGCTCGGGTGGCCGAGGCCGCGGGCGTGGACGTGGTGGCAGCAACAGAACGCGTCCGGAGACCCCAAGATGCCAGATCTGCGGGAAGCCTGGACACACAAGAAAAGACTGCTGGTACAGGTATGACGATGATGATGATTCTCAAGATGATGACAAGGTAGTTGCCGCCGCTGATGGTTCCTACGGCATTGACACCAACTGGTACGTCGATAGCAGGGCCACAAATCATATCACGGACAAGCTTGAGAAGGTCACCATGAAGGAAAAATACCGCGGCAAAGATCAAATCCATACTGCCAACGGAGAAGGTATGGGTATAAGTCACATTGGTCACTCTATATTTCGTACCCCTAGTCGCAAACTACACATTAAGAAAATCTTGCATGTCCCTAGTGCACACAAAAATCATCTTTCCGTCCATAGAATTGCCATTGATAATCATGTTTTTCTCGAATTTCATCCTTTTTTCTTTTTGATCAAGGATCAGGCAACGAGAAAAATCCTCTATCGAGGTAGATGTGTTCGAGGGCTCTACCCGTTGATTCCGGAGTTTAGAAGATTCAATAAACAAGCTTGTGGTGCTATCAAGCTTTCGTCCACACGATGGCACGATCGTTTAGGACATGCCTCTTTTTCTTTAGTTGAAAAGTTGCTTAGGAAAAATAAGCTCCCGTTTGTTGGTGAGCGTCATGTTGAAACTATTTGTGATTCATGTCAACGAGCTAAAAGTCATCAATAGCCGTATCCCATCTCAACTAGTATTTCTACAAAACCATTGCAACTCATTTTTTATGATGTTTGGGGTCCAGCCCCTACCTCTGTTGGTAGACATACATATTACGTCAGTTTCATTGATGACTATAGTAAATTTTCTTGGATCTATCTCCTCAAAAAGAGATCAGATGTGTTTCAAGTTTTCCAAAACTTTCAAGCTCTTGTTGAATGCAAGTTTGATAGCAAAATTATCGTTGTCCAATAAGATTGGGGAGGGGAATACAAAAAGTTAAATTCCTTCTTCCAAAATCTTGGCATCTCGCACCACGTGTCATGTCCGCATGCTCACCAACAAAACGGGTCCGCTGAACGCAAGAACAAGCACATTGTCGAGGTTGGCCTTGCCCTTTTGGCAGGCGCCTCCATGCCTCTCAAGTTTTGGGACGAAGCTTTCCTCACAGCCGTTCACATTATCAACATGCTACCCAGTCATGTCATTAACAATGAAACTCCGGTAGAACGACTTCTTCACACCAAACCAGATTATAAGTCTCCCCGTGTTTTTGGGTGTGCATGTTGGCCCAACCTTCATCCCTACAACAATCGCAAACTCATGTTTCACTCAAAACAATGTGTTTTCATAGGATATAGTGCCCAGCATAAAGGGGTCAAGTGCTTAGATGTCCCCACTGGCCGTGTCTACATCTCACGTGACGTGGTCTTTGATGAAACAAAATTTCCGTTTGCTGACCTCCATCCCAATGCTGGTGCACTCCTTCGCAAAGAAATCCTTCTTTTGCCCTCTCATCTCACTAGTTTTGATCAAGGGGGACCTAATATTGATGACCTATTGACTAACCCATCTAATAATGTGCATGAGTTTTGTGTTGATGCAACAAAAGAAAACAGTGCGGAAACTGCAGAAAATGCGGCTGAAAATGAGCCATATTCTATGTGCTTCACCGGGGGAGACAAATCGTCCTCGGGATCTTCCCAGCTACAGGGGATCGAATCCGCCTCGGGATCGCTCCCTGCGAACGAGGCAGGTGCGGGCGCCTCGGGATCTCCTCCTGCTGACGGGGCAGCCGCAGGCGCGGGCGCGCACGCCACGCCTTTCCTAGACCCACGTGCCGGCCTCGTGGGGGATACGCGCTCTCGGGCGGTCGAGGCCCCACACCAGTCGCCATCTGCCTGCGGTACGAGGTACGCCACCCACCCGGTGACGTACACGCGGCGTGATGGCACGTGACGCAGGGAGGGTCCGACCGGCGCTGCGACCCAGGTGGATGCGCCATCATCACGCAAAGATGAGCTGCATGCACATGCACCGGCAGGATCCTCTGCAGCTAATTCACGTGCTCCACTTCAACAATCAGCCGCAGAAAATCCTTCAGCATCTTCATTGGGATCCGATGCGGTCACACATGAGCAGTCTGCAGGATCCTCTATGGCTACTGATCCTGATGTTTCACAACCACGACGAACACGGCTGCAACAAGGGGTAATTCAACCCATTAATTACATGTTCCATAGGTGAACCAGATGAGCCTAACACCCTTGAAGCAGCATTGTGTGATGAGAAGTGGAAAAAAGCTATGCATGAAGAATGCATGGCATTGATGAGAAACAAAACATGGCACTTGGTTCCCCCACAGTAAGGTAAAAATTTGACTGATTGCAAGTGGGTTTTCAGGATTAAGAGGAAAACTGATGGAACCATTGATCGTTATAAGGCTAGACTCGTTGCAAAAGGCTTTAAACAGAGATACGGCATAGACTATGAGGACACATTTAGTCCGGTGGTAAAGGCGGCCACTATTCGCCTTGTCCTGTCTATTGCCGTTTCTAGAGGATGGAGTCTCAGACAGCTCGATGTTCAGAACGCGTTCCTCCATCGTGATACGGAAGAGGAAGTGTACATGAAACAACCTCTTGGGTTTGAGAGTAAGAATGCTCCTTCTTATGTGTGCAAGCTTGATAAAGCGCTATATGGGTTAAAGCAAGCTCCAAGGGCATGGTATGCTCGCCTTTGTCACAAAATGCAAGCACTTGGTTTTGTTCCTTCTAAGTCTGACACATCATTGTTCATCTACAACAAGTCCAACACATGCATATTTGTTCTTATATATGTTGATGATATTATTGTGACTAGCTCATTTGATGAAGCGATCACATGACTTCTTAAGGATTTGAGTGCAGACTTTGCTCTAAAGGATCTTGGTGACTTGCATTACTTTCTTGGGATTGAGGTGAAAAAGCACAAGGATGGACTTCTCCTCTCTCAAGAAAAGTATGCCATTGACTTGGTTAAGAAGGCTGGGTTACATGGGTGCAACCCTCTCTTACTCTATTATCTAGCTCAGAAAATTATCCCTTGCAGAAGGCGAGCCCTTGAGTCAAGAGGACAACACTAAATACAGGAGTCTGGTAGGAGCCCTTCAGTATCTCACACTTACCAGGACTGATATTTCCTTTGCTGTTAACAAAGTCTGCCAGTTTCTCCATGCACCACCAATGTTCATTTGACAGCTGCAAAACGTATAGTTCGATATGTTAAGCACACTCTGAACTTAGGACTGAACTTCAGCAAATCACCGTTTGCTCTTGTCAGTGCATTCTCTGACTCTGATTGGGCAGGTTGTCTTGATGAAAGACGCTCCACTGGTGGTTTTACAGTATTTTTTGGACCTAATTTGATATCATGGTGTGCACGTAAACAGGCGCACAGAGGCAGAGTACAAGGCATTGGCAAATGCCACAGCCAAGATAATATGGGTTCAGTCCATGCTGGAGGAACTTGGCATAAAAAGTAAACAGGCTCCTTGCTTATGGTGTCACAACCTTGGTGCCACGTATCTCTCTGCAAATCCGGTGTTCCATGCAAGGACAAAACACATAGAGATATATTTTTATTTTGTCAGAGAAAGAGTTGCTCGGAAGCAACTTGATATTCGCTTTGTGCACTCCAAAGATCAATTTGCGGATGGATTCACAAAACCTTTGCCTACAAGAAGCTTTGAAGATGAAAGCACAAGTGCTCCCTGGGTGGTTTTGGTAATTAATGTCAACATATCTCTTGTTGGACTAATGTTTTTATCTAGTATATTTTAGATAAGTTCAACAGATGGAGTGGTGTGGACAAGATGTGGAACCCCTTCAAGATGATGAAGACAAAAGATTGGCTCAAGCTCTAAAACTCAAGACTCTACATTTTGCTTTTAGTGATCCAAGATCACATTGAGTCCATAGGAAAGCCAATACTATTAAAAGGGGATGAGGTGTTGCTTAATGGCTTTCTTGCTCAAAATACTTAGTGATATGCTCCAAAACCCTCAACTACTTTCTCATATCCACATATGTCCCAAACCAAAAGTCAAACTCGGCCCCACCAAAATTTTCCATCCGGCGCCACCGAGTTCTCTTGACATAGCCATTGCCACAAACCCTAATCAATTCGGTCACACCGATGGGATCTCGGTCTCACCGAGATGGGCTTGCAAACTCTCTGTTGTCTATTGCAATAATCTCGGTCTCACCGAGATATGCAATCGGTCCCACCGAGTTTGCTTGACCAACTCTCTGTTTTGCTTATTACCTAAATCGGTCCCACCGAGTTTGTGTAATCGGTCAAACTGAGATGAGGTTTTACCCTAACCCTAGCACATCAGTCCCACCGAGTTGATCATGTCGGTCCCACCGAAAAGCCTAACGTTCACATTGTGAACTGAATCGGTCTGACCGAGTTTTCTGATTCGGTCCCACCGAGTTTGGTCAATTGTGTGTAACGGTTAGTTTTTGTGTGGAGGCTATATATACCCCTCCACCCAGTCTTCATTCATGGAGAGAGCCATCAGAACATGCCTACACTTTCAACATACATTTTCTGAGAGAGAACCACATACACTTGTGTTGAGGTCAAGATATTCCATTCCAACCACATAAATCTTGATCTCTAGCCTTCTCCAAGTTGCTTTCCACTCAAACCCTCTTTCCACCAAATCCAATCCTATGAGAGAGAGCTGAGTGTTGGGGAGACTATCATTCGAAGCACAAGAGCAAGGAGTTCATCATCACCACACCATCTATTACCTTTTGGAGAGTGGTGTCTCCTAGATTGGTTAGGTGTCACTTGGGAGCCTCCGTCAAGATTGTGGAGTTGAACCAAGGAGTTTGTACGGGTAAGGAGATCGCCTACTTCGTGAAGATCTACCCTAGTGAGGCAAGTCCTTCGTGGGCGATGGCCATGGTGGGATAGACAAGGTTGCTTCTTCGTGGACCCTTCGTGGGTGGAGCCCTCCGTGGACTCGCGCAACCGTTACCCTTCGTGGGTTGAAGTCTCCATCAACGTGGATGTACGATAGCACCACCTATCGGAATCACGCCAATAATCTCCGTGTCTCCAATTGCGTTTGCACACTCAAATCCCATCCCTTTACATTCTTGCAACTTACATGATTTATTTTTCGCTGCTCATATACTCTTGTCATGCTTGTTTGATATGTATTGTGAATGTTTAAATTTGTGCTAAAACTCCACTTCAACTTCAAGAAATTAAAAACTGCAACTTTTCTTACTAAGAGTCTATTCACCCCCCCTCTAGACACCTCTTCTCGATCCTTTCAGAAGACTTCAAGCATAATCTCAACTTGATGAAGTTGTGATTAAGGGAGGGTGTTAAATAGGCCATACGTGTCAAACATCTTTGGGCGTATTGTACGTACGTATCTTAGCAGGAGTCTTTCGGTTAGGCTCGGAGGTTTATCTTTGTAACCATAATTCTATCTCTACCTAGCTTGATCTCCAAGTTGTAATCTCTCTTGTAAGATCTCAACTGTATGCGCTATCAGGGACTTGCGCCCCTGCCTATAACATGCACGGCGTCCCCTCTCGACGAGGTAAGACGTTTTCCACTTTGCACATTGTTTACCGCACAGGGTAGCCGCAATGTAAGACCTTCTGTGGCTTGGAACATTTGGAATGAGCGCAATAGAAGGATCTTCAGGCATGAACAACCGAATGCTGCAGGTGTTTGCTCTTTGATCAGAGATGAGTTAGGTCTCCTTAAGGAGGCGTGGGAGTAGTCTTGTAGTTTTTCTGCCAGGATGCAGTTTGCATCTCTAGAAAAAATATTTTGGTCTCCGGTATCTTTTTAGTTGCATTCCCGGCTGCTTTTCACAGCACGTTGTACAGTTTTTCCCTCTCTTAAATGAAAAGGCAAAGCGCCTGCCATTCCGGTAAAAAGAAAGACCTTCTGTCAAGAAAAACAAAGATCAAATTATGTGGCTCAAGCTCAGTTGGCAGTGACTGAAGGTGCTATGGAGAGGATGAGATCAGTGGGACCGAATAGCTAGAAGCTCCGGCATGAGGACGAATCTGTAGGTGCCATGAGGAGACGCACTGCTGACAGCAAAATGAAGCGCTTCAAGGTTCCTTGGCCTCTGCCACCACATGCTCACACCTAGCCTTAGGTGCCTTGCAGGCTTGCAGGGACATCAATGGTGGTCCCCAGAAGCAGTGTAATTCAATGGGGCATGAGGGCCAGCACACTGGAAATACACGGTGATTGGCTCCATGGGGAATGTGCTTCGAAGATGAAGACGTAAAGTTAAAATCTCTATCACACCAACTAAATCTTTATTGTTCTATTTCAGGATTTTTTTTATTTGTCTAGAAGGTCACATACAAAATCTTGCTCCCAGGGACAAGCTTATGACAATTTTTTTTCTAGAACTGCTGCTTTATCAGAGGAGGCTCAACAACTGCTGCTTTTATTTCTAAATAATACAAATTAAGCAAGGGAAAACAGTATATTTACTATTTAATGGAAGTAAACAAAGAGCAAAAAAGATAAGTGTTAGGCTCGTCAATTTTTGTTTTCTGCACCCATTATCTTATCATGAAAAACTGCAATGCCCTCTCATGTTCATCCCGTAAAAATGAGGCTTGCATGATTGGGAGTTACATGTATTCTTTTACATAGTTGCCTTTCTGCTACTTGTCATTGCCACTCTGTTCCATGATTGAAATATTGCAAGGTTTACTACGGACTGCCCAAGCAAGGTAAAAAGCAGCAATGACAACTAGCAAAATACAATGATGAAAAAATAAATAGGAAACTCTTAATGACCAATATGAATTGCATGTCTGATTATCAGAGGAGGATCATGAAAGGGTGCTACTATATTTTCGCGATAAAATATGGGTGCAGAAAACAAAAATGATGGGCATAACACTTTATATTTCTTTTGTTTCTTTGTATAGTTCAAATAAGTAGCTCTTGCTTCATTTGTGTTCAATAAAAGCGTCAGCTATTCAGACTTTCAGAAAAATAAACTGTAACAAGCTTGTATGTTGTAGTAAGATTTTCTTTGTGCCATTCTGGAAAAGTTCAAACTTAAAAGGGAGGCCGAAATACAAATAAAGATTATGTCACTATGGGAGAGATTTTCTTTTGTGGATCGTGTACCAAAGTTGTTAGTGTCAGTACCATCTTGTTAAGTTGATCCAATAAGCATTTCTATGGTTTAACGAATATAATGGGCCGAAATGCTGCTATTTGTGATAGAGCAAAGCATGTTTATATATGATGATTTTTTTAACAGAGTACAATCAAAGTCGCTCACATAGACAAGCATACACTCACCCCTATGAACGCACGCACGCCCTACCCCTATGAGCACCTCCGAGAGACTGAGCCGGCATAGCATCTTTAGATTTACAAAGTCAACACAGGAAGCCTGAAATAAATCCAGGAATAATGCGAGCACTAATGTCAAGTCTAGGACTTGAACCCTGGTGGGCTGGGGATACCACTGTCCTCCTAACCATCCAACCACAGGTTAGTTCGCTTGTATATGATGATTTCGTTCAGCATATCTAGGATCACTTTGGAGATGGCCATTTCAACAACTAGGTATATCATGTGAAAGTGTGTACATTACGTTTCAAGTTAATTTGAGTTATGTAATGTAAATTCTTGCAATGCATTGATATGTATCCAGTCGTTTAATTAAATTATTTGGAGAAGGTGACCAAGATGTGTTTTCGTCTCTAAGTCTTGTTACTAAATTGTTTGTTCTCATTAATTATAGTGAAAAATATTGAGATCAACTACACTGAGTAGAATATCCTGGAACATAGGTTAACTTCAGTCCACCAGTAGTAGCAAAATGATTAAATCACAAAATGAGTTCAAACGTTGTACGTTGTATCCAGTCACGTTGAATACTTTGTGTGGTGAAGATAGAGCATAGCCAGACTATATGATTTTGTAGGGATAACTTTCTTTGGCCATGTTATTTTGAGAAGACATAATTGCTTTGTTAGTATGCTTGAAGTATTATTATTTTTATGTCAATATAAACTTTTGTCTTGAATCTTTCTAATCTGATTATTCATATCACAATTAAGAAGATTTGCATTGAAATTATGCCAAGTAGAACTCCGCATCAAAAATTCTCTTTTTATCATTTACCTACTCGAGGACGAGCAGGAATTAAGCTTGGGGATGCCTGATACGTCTCCAACGTATCTATAATTTTTGATTGCTCCATGCTATATTATCTACTGTTTTGGACTATATTGGGCTTTATTTTCCACTTTTATATTATTTTTGGGACTAACCTATTAACCGGAGGCCCAGCCCAGAATTGCTATTTTTTTTGCCTATTTCAGTGTTTCGAAGAAACGGAATATCAAATGGATTCCAAATGGAATAAAACCTTCGGGAACGTGATTTTCTCACCAAACGTGATCCAGGAGACTTGGACCCTGCTCCAAGGAACAAAAGAGGCGGTCACGAGGGTGGGGGGCACCCCCCTAGGGCGCGCCCCCTGCCTCATGGGAACCTCGGTGCTCCTCCGGCGTACTCCTTCCTCCTATATATACCTACGTACCCCCAAACGATCAGAACAGGAGCCAAAAACCGAATTCCACCACCGCAACTTTCTGTATCCATGAGATCCCATCTTGGGGCCTGTTCCAGAGCTCCGCCGGAAGAGGGACGTCATCACGGAGGGCTTCTACATCATCCTAGCCCCTCCAATGAAGTGTGATTAGTTTACCTCAGACCTTTGGGTCCACAGTTAGTAGCTAGATGGCTTCTTCTCTCTCTTTGAATCTCAATACAAAGTTCCCCCCTCTCTTGTGGAGATCTATTCGATGTAATCTTCTTTTTGCGGTGTGTTTGTTGAGACCGATGAATTGTGAGTTTATGATCAAGTCTATCTATGAATAATATTTGAATCTTCTCTGAATTCTTTTATGTATGATTGGTTATCTTTGCAAGTCTCTTTGAATTATCAGTTTGGTTTGGCCAACTAGATTGGTAGTTCTTGCCATGGGAGAAGTGCTTAGCTTTGGGTTCGATCTTGCGGTGTCCTTTCCCAGTGACAGAAGGGGCAGCAAGGCACGTATTGCATCGTTGCCATCGAGGATAACAAGATGGGGTTTATTTCATATTGCATGAATTTATCTCTCTACATCATGTCATCTTGCTTAAGGCGTTACTCTATTTTTAACTTAATACTCTAGATGCATGCTGGATAGCGGTCGTTGAGTGGAGTAATAGTAGTAGATGCAGAATCGTTTCGGTCTACTTGTCACGGACGTGATGCCTATATACATGATCATGCCTAGATATTCTCATAACTATGCTCAATTCTGTCAATTGCTCAACAGTAATTTGTTCACCCACCGTAGAATACTTATGCTCTTGAGAGAAGCCACTAGTGAAACCTATGGCCCCCGGGTCTATTCTCATCATATCAATCTCCATTACTTTAATCTTGCTTTGCCTTTTACTTTGCCTTCACTTTTTACTTTGCATCTTTATACCAAAAATACCAAAAATATTATATCTATCAAATCTCACTCTCGTAAGTGACCGTGAAGGGATTGACAACCCCTAATCACGTTGGTTGCGAGTAGCTATCGTTTTGTGCAGGTACGACGGACTTGAGCGTGGCCTCCTACTAGATTGATACCTTGTTGCATCATCCCTTCCTCTTCGGGGAAAACCAACGCAAGCTCAAGACGTAGCATGTCCCGGTAAAGCGGGTTTAGACTACTGCCTCCATCCATAAGGACTCGTGTGAGGTGGAACCCGTCAATTATTGGGTCGAGGACTAGTGCGGCTGAATTGCCCTGATTGGTGTTGACCGGACTATCTGTGCGGTTGAAGGTGATCGACCCTAGTTTATATTGTGGGACGACTGGTTCCGCTAAGTCGACATCCCTAAGGGTGCACATCCGGTCCGGGTTGGGACTGTGGGTGGCGTTTACCACGTTCACCGTTTGGATTTGCGGGGGAAATTTCTTTTGCCCTCCTGTATTCGGTGATCTGGGCTCCTCATCGCCATCATCGCTTTGAGACCCCTTATCTTTGTTTTCGGCACCTAACCTGCCGGCTTGTTTGAAGACCCAACATTCTTTGTTGGTATGATTAGCTGGTGTTCCTGGGGTGCCATGAATTTGGCATGGACGGTCGAGTATGCAGTCCAAACTGGACGGACCCGAATTGTATGGCCTTTTCCGCTGACCGGACTTAGAGCCACTAAAGCCGGCATTGACTGACGTATCTTCGGCGTTTCCACCATTTTTGTGACGCTTGTGTTTGTTGCGTCGGGGTTTTCCATTGCTATCTCTGGCCTCTGATGTGCCAGGATTACTTGCTATGTTGTTGCTACGGGCCAACCAGCTATCCTCGCCCGCGCAAAAGCGGGTCATGAGTATCGTGAGGGCTGCCATGGATTTTGGCTTCTCTTGGCCGAGATGTCGGGCGAGCCACTCGTCACGGATGTTATGTTTAAAGGCCGCTAGGGCTTCGGCATCCGGACAGTCGACAATTTGGTTCTTTTTAGTTAGAAACCGAGTCCAGAATTTCCTGGGTGACTCTCCGGGCTGTTGTGTTATGTGACTTAAGTCATCAGCATCCGGTGGTCGCACATAAGTGCCCTGGAAGTTGTCCAGGAATGCGTCTGCCAGGTTCTCCCAACTTCCGATGGAGTTTGTCGGCAAGCTATTCAGCCAATCCCGGTTGGCCCTTTGAGTCTTAGTGGGAGATACTTGATGGCGTGTAGATCATCCCCGCGGGCCATGTGAATGTGGAGGAAGAAATCCTCTATCCATACCGCGCGGTCTGTAGTACCATCATATGATTCAATGTTTACGGGTTTAAACCCTTCTGGGAATTCGTGATCCATTACTTCGTCGGTGAAGCATAGGGGGTGTGCGGCGCCTCTATGCCGGGCTATATCACGATGCAGTTCATACGAGTCTTGTCTGCTATATTCGGCCTGGCCGGATTTGCTTTTAGTATATCCGGTGTGACGGTCGTCGTCACGCGATGGGGCACGCCCCCGTGATCCTTAGATCGATCTTGTATGTCCTGCTTTGTGTTCCAATACATCTCGCATGTCCTGCGTGTAGCCCCGGGCCTTGGTGTTTTTGTTTGACTGGCGACGGGGTGTGGGCTAGACTTCGGGCTGATATGCCGCTTTGTCTCGGCCACGAGGTGGCCGGTCAGCCGCATCATACGCTAGTAGTGTAGGCTTTAATTCTTCCTCCTCGAGTTGGGGTAGCAACCTGCGCTTTGGGTAACTTTTGGTTGGGAGCTCGGGTTCGTGTTCCTCGGCTGCCAGGACCTCGGTCCATCTATCCCCTAGTAGATCTTGATCAGCTTGAAGCTGCTGCTGCTTTTTCTTCAGGCGTTTTGCTGTGGCTATAAGCCGGCGCTTGAAGCGCTCCTGCTCGACAAGATCCTCAGGCACGATGAATTCTTCGTCGCCGAGGCTCGCTTCGTCTTCGGAGAGGAGCATGTAGTTGTCATCCCCTGATTCTCCGTATATCGACTGTTCCTTAGGGCTCGTATGCCCATCCTCCTGCTTGAAGCCTGGCTGGTGGGGATTGTCTTCATCTTCGGCACTGTCCACAGTGTTATTGTCTCTTGTGCCGGTATCGCTGCTTTTGCTATGGCGGGGCTTAGAGCGGCGACGATGACGCCGGTGCTTAGATTGCTTCTCGAGGGGATTATCCTCCATTGCTTTCTTTGGGGGTGTCCACCATGTATATATCATATGATGAGGTGGCTGTCCAGCGCCCTGTGGGCAGTGGTTCCTGTTCTTCTCCTGCATCATTGTCCATACCGTCGATGTCTTTGGAGTCGAAATCAAGCATGTCGGTTAAGTCGTCGACAGTGGCTATTAAGTGGGTGGTGGGTGGGGAATGAATTTCGTCGTTCGCTTCCCACTCAAGCCGGACATAGTTCGGCCAAGGGTCTCCTGACAAGGAGAGAGACCTCAGTTAATTTAGCACGTCGCCCAAGGGCGAGTGCTAAAAGATATCCGCGGTGGTAAACTCCATAATCGGTGCTCAGTCAGATTCTATAGGCACGGACGCAAGCGGTTCAGAGCCTGTGTCCGGGGACGAATCCAAGGGTCCCGTAACACAGGTCTCATAGGAGGTGAAGTCAGTATTCGACTCTATCGCCGCTGAGTGTGCGGCCTCCGTGGCGGGGTCTATCCACCCGTCCTCGGACGGCACGATCTGCTCCGGATTGAGGGCCGAGTAGCCACAGGTGTGATCTTCTAAACATTGTCCGACGGCAGAGCTAAGTCATGCTCGCCGTGACTATGCGGCGCACCTGACATGGGCTCGAATCCATCGAAGATCAAGTCTCCGCGGATGTCGGCAGTATAGTTCAAGCTTCCAAACCTGACCTGATGGCCAGGGGCGTAGCTCTCGATTTACTCTAGATGGCCAAGCGAGTTGGCCCGCAGTGCGAAGCCGCCGAATACGAAGATCTGTCCGGGGAGAAAAACCTCACCCTAGATCGCATCGTTACCGATGCTCGAAGGAGCCATCAAGCCTTTATCATGACTGCACAGTGGAACTCTCAATGAAAGCACCAATGTTGGTGTCAAAACCGGCGGATCTCGGGTAGGGGGGTCTAAGGCTGATGGTAATAGGAGGCGGGGGACACAATGTTTACCCAGGTTCGGACCCTCTCGATGGAGGTAATACCCTACTTCCTGCTTGATTGATCTTGATGATATGAGTATTACAAGATTTGATCTACCACGAGATCGTAGAGGCTAAACCCTAGAAGCTATCCTATGATTATGATTGTTCTTGTCCTACGGACTAAACCCTTCGGTTTATATAGACACCGGAGGGAGCTAGGGTTACATAGAGTCGGTTACAAGGGAGGAGATCTACATATCCGAATTGCCAAGCTTGCCTTCCACGCAAAGGAGAGTCCCACCCGGACACGGGACGAAGTCCTCAATCTTGTATCTTCATAGTCCAACAGTCCAGCCAAAGTATATAGTCCGGCTGTCTGAGGACCCCCTAATCCAGGACTCCTTCACCCCCTCCCCTAGATCCACAGCAGAACCCTCTCCGGTGCCGCCATGCTCACCCCGGCCGTGTGCCCGCTCTTCGGCGTCTAGCCTACCTCCACTGCCGTTCCCAACACGCGGCGGCCCATGCCTCGCCGTCTTTGTTTGCTCGCCAGCCACCCTCGAGCTTATATATGCAGTAACCCTCGCCTCTCCTGTGGTCCGGCCGTGTTTGCATTAAGAAGCCTGTTAGTTACTGCTCCCCATCACGGTGAGGCATATTTCCTCGCAATCCCTCTTCCAATTTCGTTCTGTATGTTCCCAAATTGGCTATAAAATAACGGAGTGCATATATATGTTCATTATCTACCTTCCTTACTACATATAAGTTGTATTTGTTCCAATAAGTTACTGCCTATTTACAGATTGCGGGCCCGAGTCACACAAACTTAACAAATTAGCCGTACATTTTCTAAATTATTGCATGGCATGTTTAGAAAGCTTGATACCAAGTTGTTAGTTTTATGCTTATCCTCCTTTCCTGAGTTTCGCATGTGTTCTCTGTAGATGCCGAGTAGCAGCGACAACACTCATTCAGGCCATGTATCTTCATCTGATCCGGACAACCCTAGGTCTTCAGCAGATTGTGAGGGATCAAGTAGTCTTGAACGGGATAGAGCTGCAGCAATTACCCTTCCAGTCAGGACACGGAGGAACGCTCCAAGGAAGCCCACACACCAGCCTAAATTTGTATATGAAGTAACCGAGATTGATTTAAAGTCCTGGGCTCCAACTAAACCAAATAAAGAACGCATGAGGTTCAGGACTATGTTTGGATTTGTTGGCAGGGAAAGGCTCAACATTAATCTGCCGGGGTTTCGGAAGGCTGACACAGAAACACATCAAAGGATAGTCCGGGAGATCATGGATCACTTCAACGTTCCAGAGTAGTGGAGAATGTAGGTGGAACACGCTGCACTGAAGAAGGCTAGGGATGCTTGGAGAAACCGGAAGCATGTGTTGTACAAGAAGTACTTGAGTGAAGGCAAGGACCCAATCCCTGCATACCCCCAAATTACAAAGACAGACTGGGCAGAATTCAAAAGGGTCAGGGCAACTCCAGAGTTTTGCTGTGAAGAGTTTCAAGCAATCAGGACTTCAGAAGAAGAACATACACCCCCACCGTATGGGTGTGGTAGGATACTACGGCATGAAACTGATATGGGAACAGGAGGACAAAGAAGCAGTAGCTGCAGGTGGGAGTCTGGCCTTTAGTGAAATCAAGGGCGAACGCGTCAAAGAATACTTGTGGGCACGTGCAAAGAGGTGTGATGACGGAACTTATTACTTTGAAAACACACGTGACGCCAAACTGTATGAAGTGATGGTAGAGGCTTCCAAGATCCCTGGAAGGTTCTACAGGAACTCAGGGCCATGTGACATTCTGTCCATTGCTCTGGACACAAAAGAGCCCCCTGGCCATGCAAGGGGTATAGGTGTTAATGTCCCGCACAATAGGGCTTTCACATTCAGCAAAGAAGAGAGGCTCAACATGAAAAAAGCGAGGAGTGAAATGAAGTAGAATGCATTGTTTAAAAAGTTGAAGAAGGAGATTTATCCGACTGTTCGAAAGGATGTTGAGGAGTCAATGATGATGATGCAGAAGACTCTAACACTGACAGATAGCCAGCAGATGGGAGGGGAGGCGGGCATGGATGATGCTGCTTATTGTGCAACAACACTACACAAGAGTAGATGTGCATCAGCTGACCGCAGCGACACTGAGACTGCAACTGCTCGTGATGATGCTATATCTGATCTATCTGGAATGAAAGACAGACGGAAGGGTGTGCTTACACATTATGAAGGTACATTAAAATGTGCAACAGCCTGGGTTTGCCCACCCTTCTTGGAAGATGGCCTCTTCTTGGACAATGTGCCATTGAAGTCGGGCTGTGTGAAGTTCTATGCGACTGAAGTAAAGCCTGGATTCAATGAATTTGTCCTGAAGAATGTCCTAGGAGACTTTGATGAGCAAAGGACCTTGGGAGAAACACTGTTACATCACATCCAGTGGCCACGAAAGGAAATAGAGTTCATCGACACTGTTACATCACATCCAGTGGCCACGAAAGGAAATAGAGTTCATCGATGAGATTCCTGAAGCCCCACCAAGATCAACCACTATTGCCCCTCAACCGGTGACACTCTCCTTGCCAGAGCAGCTCTCACGGGCTGATGCAACAACCTGTGATCAGCCGGACCGACTTTGTGGCGTACAGGCCATGTCATCCTTCGCCCCAAAGAAGCTAGTGGCAAGGCCAACAACTACTGATGACGCACCACCGGTTCAGATGCCGGTCGCTGAAGCAGCGGGGGGATACCCAGCTGCAGCACATGCTCAACAGACCAACCTGGTGGAACAGACTGCTAAGCAGTCTGATGCTTCGGAACCGCCTACTAAGCAGTCTGTAGGTCCAGAACCGACTGTTCATCAGTCCGTCGGTCCACAGGCGCGTGATGAGCATACCAATGCGTCAGCACTTCCTGCTCAGCAAACCAACGCGTTGGCACGGCCTCCTCAGTGATAACCCACAAGTATAGGGGATCGCAACAGTTTTCGATAAGTAAGAGTGTCAAACCCAACGAGGAGCTAAAGGTAGAACAAATATTCCCTCAAGTCCTATCGACCACCGATACAACTCTACGCACGCTTGACGTTCGCTTTACCTAGAACAAGTAAACTAGAAGTACTTTGTAGGTGTTGTTGGATAGGTTTGCAAGATAATAAAGAGTACGAAAATAAAACTAGGGGCTGTTAAGGTAAAGAAGCAACTAAAGTAAATATAGCGAGTGTGGAAAAGTGGTGGTAGGAGTTGCGAAATTGTCCCTAAGCAATTGACTACTTTACTAGACCGATAGCAAGTATTATGTGGGAGAGGCCACTGCTAGCATGTCATCCCTGACTTGGAATTCTATGCACTTATGATTGGAACTATTAGCAAGCATCCGCAACTACTAACGTTCATTAAGGTAAAACCCAACCATAGCATTAAGTGATATTGGTCCCCCTTCAATCCCGTATGCATCAATTTCTATGCTAGGCTGAAGCTTCTGTCACTCTTGCCCTCCAATACATAGTCCTATCAACATAAAACTAACCCTAAGGTGTGATCCACGCGTGCGCTCATATGATGGGCACCAAAGGATAGCAACATAACCACAAGCAAATTAAATCAATCATAGCAATTCATTAACCATCGATAGGACAATGAAAATCTACTCAGACATCATAGGATGGCAACTCATCATTGGATAATAATATGAAGCATAAATCACCATGTTCAAGTAGAGGGTATAGCGGGTTGTGGGAGAGTGTACCACTGTAGATAGAGGAGGAAGGTGATGGAGATGTTGGTGAAGATGGCGGAGGTGTTGGTGTAGATCGCGGTGATGATGATGGCCCCCGGTGGCACTCCGGTGCCACCGGAAGCGAGGGGGGAGAGCCCCCCTCCTCCTTCTTCTTCCTTGACCTCCTCCCTAGATGGGAGAAGGGTTTCCCCTCTGGTCCTTGGCCTCCATGGCGCGGGAGGGACGAGAGCCCCTCCGAGATTGGATCTGTCTCTCTGTCTCTCTCTGTTTCTGCGTTCTCTGATTCTTCCCTTTCACCGTTTCTTATATTCCCGGAGATCCCTAATTCCGATTGGGCTGAAATTTTAACACGATCTCTATCCGGAAATTAGCTTTCTTGCGGCGAAAGAAGGGCACCAACCTCCTTACGGGGTGGCCACGAGGGTCAGGGGCGCGCCTGACACCCTGGGGCGCACCCCCTACCTCGTGGGCCCCTCGAGCATCGTCTCGCGTGGATTCTTCTTGCCAAAAATCATATATATTCCAAAAAAATCTCCGTCAGTTTTTATTTTGTTTGGACTCCGTTTGATATGGATATTCTGCAAAACAAAAAACATGCAACAAACGGGAACTGGCACTGGGCACTGGATCAATATGTTAGTCCCAAAAATAGTATAAAAAGTTGCCAAAAGTATATGAAAGTTGAATAATATTGGCATGGAACAATCAAAAATTATAGATACGACGGAGACGTATCAGCATCCCCAAGCTTAATTCCTGCTCGTCCTCGAGTAGGTAAATGATAAAATAATTTTTGTTGTGGAATGCTACCTAGCATAATCTTGATCATATGTCTAATCATGGCATGAATATTAAGACACGAGTGATTCAAAGCAATAGTCTATCCTTTGACATAAAAATAATAATACTTCAAGCCCACTAATAAAGCAATCATGTCTTTTCAAAATAACAAGGCCAAAGAAAGTTATCCCTACAAAATCATATAGTCTGGCTATGCTCCATCTTCACCACACAAAATACTCACATCATGCACAACCCCGATGACAAGCCAAGCAATTGTTTCATACTTTTGACGTTCTCAAACCTTTTCAACTTTCACGCAATACATGAGCGTGAGCCATGGACATAGCACTATAGGTGGAATAGAATATGATGATGGGGGTTATGTGGAGAAGACAAAAAGGAGAAAGTCTCACATCAACTAGGCGTATTAACGGGCTATGGAGATGCCCATTAATAGATATTAATGTGAGGAGTAGGGATTGCCATGCAAAGGATGCACTAGAGCTATAAGTATATGAAAGCTCAAACTGAAACTAAGTGGGTGTGCATCCAACTTGCTTGCTCATGAAGACCTAGGGCATTTGAGGAAGCCCAACGTTGGAATATACAAGCCAAGTTCTATAATGAAAATTCCCACTAGTATATGAAAGTGATAACTCAAGAGACTCTCTATATGAAGAACATGGTGCTACCTTGAAGCACAAGTGTGGTAAAAGGATAGTAACATTGCCCCTTCTCTCTTTTTCTCTCATTTTTTTATCTTTTTTTCTCCTTTTTTGGGCCTTCTCTTTTTTTTTGGCCTTTCTCTTTTTTATTTTTATTTTTTATTTTTTTTGTCCGGAGTCTCATCCCGACTTGTGGGGGAATCATAGTCTCCATCATCCTTTCCTCACTGGGGCAATGCTCTAATAATGATGATCATCACACTTTTATTTACTTACAACTCAATATTACAACTTGATATCTAGAACAAAGATATGGCTCTATATGAATGCCTCCGGCGGTGTACCGGGATGTACAATGATCTAGTGTAGCAATGACATCAAAAAACGGACAAGCCATGAAAACATCATGCTAGCTATCTTACGATCATGCAAAGCAATATGACAATGAATGCTCAAGTCATGTATATGATGATGATGATGGAAGTTGCATGGCAATATATCTCGGAATGGCTATGGAAATGCCATGATAGGTAGGTATGGTGGTTGTTTTGAGGAAGGTATATGGTGGGTTTATGGTACCGGCGAAAGTTGCGCGGTACTAGAGAGGCTAGCAATGGTGGAAGGGTGAGAGTGCGTGTAATCCATGGATTCAACATTAGTCATAAAGAACTCACATACTTATTGCAAAAGTCTATTAGTCATCGAAACAAAGTACTACGCGCATGCTCCTAGGGGGATAGATTGGTAGGAAAAGACCATCGCTCGTCCCCGACCGCCACTCATAAGGAAGACAATCAATAAATACCTCATGCTCCAACTTCGTTACATAACGGTTCACCATACGTGCATGCTACGGGAATCACAAACCTCAACACAAATATTTCTACAATCCACAACTACCCACTAGCATGACTCTAATATCACCAACTTTATATCGCAAAACTATTGCAAGGAACCAAACACATCATATTCAGTGATCTACGAGTTTTATGTAGGATTTTATGACTAACCATGTGAATGACCAATTCCTGTCATCTCTCTAAATAGATATAAGTGAAGCAAGAGAGTTCAATTCTTTCTACAAAAGATATGCCCACGCTCTAACAAATATAAGTGAAGCAAAAGAGCATTCTACAAATGGCGGTTGTCTAAGTGAAGAGAAACAGGCAATCCAAACTTCAAATGATATAAGTGAAGCACATGAAGCATTCTATAAAGCCATACTCAAAAGATATAAGTGAAGTGTAAAGAGCATTCTATAAATCAACCAAGGACCATCTCATACCAGCATGGTGCATAAAAAAATAAAAACCTAAATGCAAAAGACGCTCCAAGACTTGCACATATCGCATGAACGAAACGAATCCGAAAACATACCGATATTTGTTGAAGAAAGAGGGGATGCCTCTCCAGCATCCCCAAGCTTAGACGCTTGAGTCTCCTTGAATATTTACTTGGTGTGCCTCGGGCATCCCCAAGCTTGAGCTCTTGCCTCTCTTCCTTCTTCTCACATCGAGACTTTCTCGATCATCGAACAGTTCATCCACACAAAACTTCAACAGAAAACTCGGTAAGATCCGTTAGTATAATAAAGCAAATCACCACTATAAGTACTGTTGCAAACCAATTCATATTTTGTTTTTCATTCTGTCTACTGTAGTATAACTTTTTCATGGCTTAATCCACTGATATAAATTGATAGTTTCATCAAAACAAGCAAACTATGCATCAAAAACAGAATCTGTCTAAAACCGAACAGTCCGTAGCAATCTGGACATTCACCATACTTATGATACTTAAAAAATTCTGCCAAAATTAGGAAAAATAAAAAAATTGTACAGCAAGACAGTTCAAAAAGAATCAGAACCATTTTACGTTCCAGCTAAAAATGTAAAATCGCGCACTACAGCCAAAGTTTCTGTCATGCACCGCACAAACCAACAAGCATCGTAAACATCCCAAAGGCAAACCTTGGCACATTATTTTTATAATACAATGGAATTGTAAAAGGGGATAATTATTTTTGTTGAAAAGTTCTGTAATCAAGATTCACAAAGTTTCCGTGAGCATGAACAAAGTTCAAGGCTAGCTCCCACTTCAACAATGCTTGTCTTTCTCACTTTCGCTTTTCTTTTTGAAAAAGTTTTGGGTTCCCCTCTTTATTTTTGTTGTTTTTAAACTATATGAAAGCACTCAACAGAAATAAATGACTCTCTAAAACATCCGGGTTGTCTCCCTGGCAGCGCTTTCTTTAAAGCCATTAAGCTAGGCATATAGTGCTCAAGTAGTGAATCCACCCGGATCCCAAGGTGTATCAAAGCCAATTTTAATTAACAATGATTTGTAATTTAGTAGTGAGAACAAATCAACATATATCAAGCAATGACGAAGTCTAACTCTCTTCCTATGCATCGGCATGTCATAAAAGAACAATTCATGCATACATAGTAAAGGCCAATGCATAGTATAAACAGTTTCTTGCAATTTTATCATGTTGGAAACATAGAGAGGTGGAGATATAGTTCCTCTCTCATAATAATTGCAAGTAGGAGCAGCAAGCACATGCATATTATATTTATCGAAATCATCATGTGCAACGGTAAAAGGCAACCCATCAATATAATCCTTAATAAGTGCAAACTTCTCCGATATAGTATAATCGGGAGAATTCAAAAAGATAATAGGACTATCATGCGTGGGTGCAATAGCAATAATTTCATGCTTAACATAAGGAACTATAGCAAGTTCATCTCCATAAGCATAATTCATATTGGCATCTTGGCCACAAGCATAGCAAGCATCATCAAAAAGGGATATTTCAAGAGACTCAACGGGATCATAACAATCATCATAGCAATCATCCTTCGGTAAGCACGAAGGGGAATTAAACAATGTATGAGTTGAAGAGTTACTCTCATTAGAAGGTGGGCACGGGTAGCTAATCCGCTCTTCCTCCTTTTGTTCTTCACTCTCTTCCTCATCTTTTTCATCCAATGAGCTCACAGTTTCATCAATTTCTTCTTCCGTAGACTCCTACAAAATATTATTCTCTTCTTGGAAAGCGGAGTATTCCTCAATATATGGTTTAACATAAGCATTAGAAGCATAATTATCAACGTAATATTTAAGTATGGAAAAAATTTTAGATTGGTAAAGCATAGCATCATACTTTTCAATCAAAGAAGCAATTTCATAAGCACCCTTAAAAGCAACAAATTCTTCAATTTGTTGAACATCATAGTAACTATAAACACCCTTAGCATACGAAGATACGATTCCATTATCAATAAACTCACATTGTTAGGGAAGGTGTTTCTTAGGGTTTTCAGAACAACAAGTAAAATCATATATATATATATAACATAAATTCCAAGCATAGCATTGCAAACGATGAATTTGATCCAATAAACGTTTCCCTCTTTCAGATATACGGTGTCACACATAACAAGCATGCTCATCAAAAGATTTGCCCTCAACTAAGCTAGTTGGGGTTTCAGCCCGAGCACATAGGGATCGAAGATGATGCAAGTAAAAAGCTTCAGCAGTGTGATAGATTTTGAGTGGTTATTCAACCATTGGTTTAGTAGGTACAACTATTTTTTTTGGTATTTTGCGTTTCCTACCCATAACTAAATATAGAAAACAACTAAGAACAGCAAATAAAAATTACTTAGTGATAAAGCAAACAAGCACACACGAGAATATTCACCCCACGCTATTGCTCCCCGGCAACGGCTCTAGAAAAAGGTCTTGATAACCCACAAGTATAGGGGATTGCAACAGTTTTCGGTAAGTAAGAGTGTCGAACCCAACGAGGAGCTAAAGGTAGAAAAAATATTCCCTCAAGTTCTATCAACCACCGATACAACTCTACGCACGCTTGACGTTCGCTTTACCTAGAACAAGTATGAAACTAGAAGTACTTTGTAGGTTTTGTTGGATAGGTTTGCAAGATAATAAAGAGTACGAAAATAAAACTAGGGGCTGTTAAGGTAAAGAAGCAACTAAAGTAAATATAGCGAGTGTGGAAAAGTGGTGGTAGGAGTTGCGAAATTGTCCCTAAGCAATTGACTACTTTACTAGACCGATAGCAAGTATTATGTGGGAGAGGCCACTGCTAGCATGTCATCCCTGACTTGGAATTCTATGCACTTATGATTGGAACTATTAGCAAGCATCCGCAACTACTAACGTTCATTAAGGTAAAACCCAACCATAGCATTAAGTGATATTGGTCCCCCTTCAATCCCGTATGCATCAATTCCTATGCTAGGCTGAAGCTTCTGTCACTCTTGCCCTCCAATACATAGTCCTATCAACATAAAACTAACCCTAACGTGTGATCCACGCGCGCGCTCATATGCTGGGCACCAAAGGACAGCAACATAACCACAAGCAAATTAAATCAATCATAGCAATTCATCAACCACCGATAGGACAACGAAAATCTACTCAAACATCATAGGATGGCAACACATCATTGGATAATAATATGAAGCATAAAGCACCATGTTCAAGTAGAGGGTACAGCGGGTTGCGGGAGAGTGGACCACTGTAGATAGAGGGGGGAAGGTGATGGAGATGTTGGTGAAGATGGCGGAGGTGTTGGTGTAGATCGCGGTGATGATGATGGCCCCCGGTGGCACTTCGGTGCCACCGGAAGCGAGGGGGAGAGAGCCCCCCTCCTTCTTCTTCTTCCTTGACCTCCTCCCTAGATGGGAGAAGGGTTTCCCTTCTGGTCCATGGCCTCCATGGCACGGGAGGGGCGAGAGCCCCTCCGGGATTGGATCTGTCTCTCTGTCTCTCTCTGTTTCTGCGTTCTCTGATTCTTCCCTTTCACCGTTTCTTATATTCCCGGAGATCCGTAACTCCGATTGGGCTGAAAGTTTAACACGATCTCTATCCGGAAATTAGCTTTCTTGCGGTGAAAGAAGGGCACCAACCACCTTACGGGGTGGCCACGAGGGTCAGGGGTGCGCCTGACACCCTGGGGCGCGCCCCCTACCTCGTGGGCCCCTCGAGCATTGTCTCGCGTGGAGTCTTCTTCCCAAAAATCATATATATTCCAAAAAAAATCTCCGTCAGTTTTTATTCCGTTTGGACTCCGTTTGATATGGATATTCTACGAAACAAAAAACATGCAACAAACAGGAACTGGCACTAGGCACTGGATCAATATGTTAGTCCCAAAAATAGTATAAAAAGTTGCCAAAAGTATATGAAAGTTGAATAATATTAGCATGGAACAATCAAAAATTATAGATACGACGGAGACGTAGCACTCAGCACACCGACAAGTTGGCACCACTTGGGCAGAAACCCGACATAGCTTCAACTCATGGTCAGCAGTCCGATGCCTCTGCTCCTACAACCCAGTAGTCCGTCACTAAAGCACCGCTAGCTCAGCAGTCCGGCATTGATAGACAGTCTGCTAAGAAGTCCGTCCAAGCTTCATCGTCTGCTCCGCTATCTACCGTGCAGGCAACCAGACGTTCTGCCAGAAATGCTTCAAGTACCAGGAAGGAAGTGGCCAAAAAGGCTACACCCGCGACCACGAGGAAGCGCGGCGGGAAAGTGAAGATGAAAGAGAACGATTGCCTCTTACTTAAAGCACTCATCGCCCAGAACCAAATTAACAGCAGCTTGTTCGAATCGAGGAGTAATATTATTTCTGACACCATGGATTATGAAGAAGTAGAATTGTTGCTTGCTAAAAGAAAAGCAGACATACTTGAAGCACGCAATTATGTCCATGGCCAGCCATTTCTTGTTGGAGAATACTTTGATGAGTGCAGCTCCAGTTGCCGCGAGTTACATGAATATTGCATGGATCAAATGTCAGAAGGTCATCACCATTTGCTAGTCCACTACAAAAGAGATCATTTCTAACACGATGTTGGTTCCATCATTGTGAGTTTTGAGGACTTACATCTCTTCTTCAACTTCAATGTTGTCGATGCCACTCTTGTTAGATGCGTGATTTTGTAAGTACTTAACAAACTCTGATCAACTTCTCCATACAAGGCTGTAAATGATAAACAGCTAAGTGCATTTTATTCCTCTTAGGGGATTGAACGCGCAGAGAAGACAAAGTGAGAGTGTGTATTCCATAGATCCTGCATTAGCAAATGGCACAACATTACATGAAAAGAACCGACGGGAGTGGTCCATTAACACGGCCGTCCGTATCTTCAAAAACACTTCCCATGCAGAATCATTTCTCTGGCCATATCATGAAGTGTAAGTCAAGTAAACAACCACGCATACACTGATTGTCTTTCAGATTTCGACATCATTCGTAAGTTCATGGCTTTCTTAATATGTAGCAAGCACTGGATATTGGCATTCATTGTTCCAAAGAAGAACACAGTTTACTACATCGATTCTCTCAGAGAGTCAACAAACGCTCAGGATATGATGCATCTTCAGCAATTCTTGGATAGGTATTGAATTCTATGATGCTGAAATTAATTTGCGTTCATATCTGGTTCAATAATTGATGTTGTCAAAATTCGTCATCATTTGCAGTGTGCTCGCATTGTGGGAAACTAAAACAGGGAACCTGTTCAAGAGGAAATTACCTCTCCAACACGATATCGTTTCTCCAGTAACACACCGAAATCCATTATTTTCGGAAAATTTATCCAATAGTCTGCAAATACCTTTACTGACGCTAGTCAAATGTTCAAGCTTCTAAATAAACCTCTTTCTATTTTTTCCAAAGAAAAAATAATACATTTAACACCGATTAGGTTGTTCTTAACACGACAAATACATGACTAATTCTGTACAAAAAAATTCAGTGTCCTCAACAAGAAACAGGGACCAACCTTTATGGATACTATGCTTGCAGACACATGATCTCCATCTGCAAATCTGCTGATAGTTGTGATGATCCTCGCGAATTAGTACCAGTAAGTCTATCTTAATTAATATCTTCTACTCCACTCATATGGCACATTCTGATCTTAAAAATACCGCAGCTCATCTTAAAACCGAGGACCCCTGAACCGCTCCCGGCTGGTGAATTGCTGATGGTTCGGAGATTTATCAGTGACTTCTTCCTAGATGACTACATCAATCCCACTGGTGATAATGAAGATTTCAGCATGCCTTCTCCTGAAACATTGAGTAAGAGTTAGCCGTAAAACATATAACGCATGGATCCATTTTTTCCATCTGATGAGGTTTTCGTATTTTATACACCATGATTAATTATGTAATGCATATATGTGTGGACAAATCATTGAAATTTAGCTGTCATATGTTCAATTGCAATTGTTGCGAAATCTGATGAATGTTCTTCCTGTGGATTCAAAATGGGATATTTATGTTTATTTGTTCAATTGAATATTGTGGTGAATTTGCTTTTTGCGTGCCGATTCAAATTGGGATATTTTTATTTTAACCTGGCAATTGCTCCGCACACGGTTCAACTAAATGAGTGTGTGTGATCCACATCGGAAAGCATACATCAATCGTATTGGAACCGTCGGTGATACACAGCAGACCTCAAACAATTCGCAGCACTACTACGTGTGCGTAGGTTCTCCAGAACCGTTTGTGATATCGCGTTATCGCACACGAGAACTGGGAGTAAACCGTTCCCAATGCAAAATACAATCCTAGTCGCATTTTTTTAAGAAACATGTGGGGTCCCAAACAAAAAGCACACATCACTCTTGCGGCAACCGTTGGTGATACCTAACAAATCACAAACAGTCTGCAACACTTGTATGTGTGTGAAGGGGCTCCTGAACCGTTTGTGATAGAACATTATCGCAGACGGTAATTGTTGGAAAACGTGTGCGATGGAGTCTAGCATGGCAGACAGGTTACGCAGAAAACTCATGTGCGATAGGGCACAAATCACACACAGTTCATATGTTGGCCCGTGTGCCTTACATATTGCTTCCCAAACGGTTCGTTATGACAGACCGTATGGTTTCACTGCATCATTAGAAACGCTTAATCACCGGTACCACACATGCGGAAGAATTTAGTGTGTGCTGCATCGCACATGATTACATTTTGGAAGGCCTCTAGATCACTGATCCATATCCCCAACGGTTTCTGGGTCGTGTGGGAAGGACCCCCTATCGCACACACTCACTTGGTGACGGTTCCGAAGGCCGTCACGAAAAGGGGTAAAAACCCGTTTGTTTAGGACCGACACGCACAAGTGAAAACTGAAATGAAAAATTATCATTTTTCACACAGAATGGCATTTGTGATGTACTGTCAAAAGATAAGAGTGGCAAAAGTGAGATTTCAAATTCTAGAGTGGCATAAGTAAAGTGGGCAAAAACTAGAGTGGCAAAAACAAAATTTTCCCATATTTTTATTCACCACATGATATGTGTTTTGCTTGTAGCGTCTTGTATAATTTGAGTCTTTGCTTTTTAGTTTGCCACAATCATGCTTGTTGTACACACCTTTTGAGAGGACCACACATGATTCGTGATTTATTAGAATACTCTACATGCATCACTTATATCTTTTGAGCTAGGCAATTTTGCTCTAGTGCTTCACTTATATCTTTTTAGAGCATGGCGGTGGTTTTATTTTATAGAAATTGTTGAACTCTCATGCTTCATTTATATTATTTTGTGAGTCTTTAAACAGCATGGTTATTTGCTTTGGTTATAAATTTAGTCCTATATGATAGGCATCCAAGAGGGATATAATAAAAACTATCATATAAAGTGCATTGAACACTATGAGAAGTTTGATTCCTTATGATTGTTTTGAGATATAAAGATGGTGATATTAGAGTCATGCTAGTGAGTAATTGTGAATTTGAGAAATACTTGTGTTAAGGTTTGTGAGTCCCGCAGCATGCATGTATGGTGAACCGTTATGTAACGAAGTTGGAGCATGAGATATTTTTTGTTTGTCTTCCTTATGAGTGGCGGTCGGGGACAAGCGATGGTCTTTTCCTACCATTCTACCCCCCTAGGAGCATGCGCGTAGTTCTTTGTTTTGATGACTAATAGATTTTTGCAATAAGTATGTGGGTTCTTTATGACTAATGTTGAGTCCATGGATTATACACACTCTCACCCGTCCACCATTGCTAGCCTCTCTAGTGCCGTGCAACTTTCACCGGTACCATAAACCCACCATATACCTTCCTCAAAACAGTCACCATACCTACCTATTATGGCATTTCCATAGCCATTCCGAGATATATTGCCATGCAACTTTCCACCGTTATGTTTCTTATGACACATTCCATCATTGTCATATTTCTTTGCATGAACATGTAGTAGACATCGGATTTGTGGCAAAGCTGCCTTTCATCATTTTTTATACATGTCGCTCTTGATTCATTGCACATCCCGGTACACCGCCGGAGGCATTCACATAGAGTCATATTTTGTCCAAAGTATCGAGTTGTAATTCTTGAGTTGTAAGTAAATAAAATTGTGATGATCTTCATTATTAGAGCATTATCTGATGTGAGGAAAGGATGATGGAGACTATGATTCCCCCACAAGTCAGGATGAGACTCCAGACGAAAAATAAAATAAAATAAGAGGCCAAAAAATGAGAGAAGGCCCAAATAATAAATGAGAGAAAAGAGAGAAGGGGCAATGTTACTATCCTTTTACCACACTTGTGCTTCAAAGTAGCACCATGATCTTCATGATAGAGAGTCTCCTATGTTATCACTTTCATATACTAGTGGGAATTTTTCAATATAGAACTTGACTTGTATATTCCAACTATGGGCTTCCTCAAATTTCCCTAGGTCTTCATGAGCAAGCATGTTGGATGCACACCCACTTAGTTTTCTTTTTGAGCTTTCATTAACTTATTCTGTAGTGCATCCGTTGCATGGAAATCCCTACTCATTCACATTGATATCAATTGATGGGCATCTCCATAGCCCGTTGATATGCCTAGTTGATGTGAGACTATCTCCCTCTTTTTGTCTTCTCCACAACCACCTTCTATTCCACCTATAGTGCAATGTCCATGGCTCACGCTCATGTATTGCCTGATAGTTCAAAAGGTTTGAGAATGTCAAAAGTATGAAACAATTGCTTGGATTGTCATCGGGGTTGTCAATGATTTGAGTATTTTGTGTGATGAAGATGGAGCATAGCCAGACTATATGATTTTGTAGGGATAAGCTTTCTTTGGCCATGTTATTTTGAGAAGACATAATTGCCTTGTTAGTATGCTTGAAGTATTATTGTTTTTATGTCAAAAGTAAACTTTTGTTTTGAATCTTATGGATCTAAACATTCATGCCACAATAAATAAAATTACATGGATAAATATGTTAGGTAGCATTCCATATCAAAAATTCTGTTTTTATCATTTACCTACTCGAGGACGAGAAGGAATTAAGCTTGGGGATGCTTGATACGTCTCCAACGTATCTATAATTTTTCATTGTTCCATGCTATTATATTATCTATTTCGGATGTTTTATATGCTATTTTATATTATTTTTGGGACTAACCCATTAACCTAGAGCCTAGTGCCAGTTCCTGTTTTTTCCCTGTTTTTGAGTTTCACGGAATAGGAATAACAAATGGGGTCCAAATGGAATAAAACCTTTGCGATGATTTTTCTTGGACCAGAAGACAACTAGGAGACCTGTAGATGAAGTCGGAGGAGCCCCGAGGCGGCCACAAGGACGGAGGGCACGCCCAGGGGGTAGGGCGTGCCCCCCACCCTTGTGGGCTCCTCGTGCACCTCTTGACCTAATTTTTTTGCCCATATATTCCCATATATCCCCAAACCAACAGGGGCATCCACGAAAACACTTTTCCACTGCCGCAACCTTCTGTACCCGTGAGATCCCATCTAGGGACCTTTTCCAGCAGCCTGCCGGAGGGGGAATCGATCACGGAGGGCTTCTACATCAACTATATTGCCCTCCGATGAAGTGTGAGTAGTTTACCTCAGACCTATGGGTCCATAGCTAGTAGCTAGATGGCTTCTTCTCTCTCTTTGGTTCTCAGTACCATGTTCTCCTCGATGTTCTTGGAGTTATATTCGATGTAATACTTTTTTGCGATGTGTTTGCCGAGATCCAATGAATTGTGGATTTATGATCAACTTATCTATGAATATTATTTGAATCTTCTCTGAATTCTTTTATGAATGATTTGATATATTTGTAATTCGCTTCGAACTATCGGCTTAGTTTGGCCAACTAGATTGGTTTTTCTTGCAATAGGAGAAGTGCTTAGCTTTGGGTTCAATCTTGCGATGTCCTTTCCCAATGACAATAGGGGCAGCAAGGCACGTATTGTATTGTTGCCATCGAGGATAAAATGATGGGGTTTTCATCATATTGCTTGTGTTAATTCCTCTACATCATGCCATCTTACTTAATGCGTTACACTGGTCTTCATGAACTTAATACTCTAGATGCAGGCAGGAGTCGGTCGATGTGTGGAGTAATAGTAGTAGATGCAGAATTGTTTCGGTCTACTTGACACGGACATGATGCCTATATTCATGATCATTGCCTTAGATATCGTCATAACTTTGCGCTTTTCTATCAATTGCTCGGCAGTAATTTGTTCACCCACCGTGTTATTTACTATCTTGAGAGAAGCCTCTAGTGAAACCTATGGCCCCGGGTCAATTTTCCATCATATAAGTTTCTGATCTACAATATTAGTTTCCAATTTACTATTTTTGCAATATTCTACTTTTCAATCTATAAACCAAAAATACCAAAAATATTTACTTTATCATTTATCTATCTCTATCAGATCTCACTTTTGCAAGTAACGGTGAAGGGATTGACAGCCCCTTCATCGCATTGGGTGCAAGTTGTTTGATTGTTTGTGCAGGTATTCGGTGATTTGTGCGTGCTCTCCTACTGGATTGATACCTTGGTTCTCAAACTGAGGGAAATACTTATCTCTACTTTATTGCATCGCCTTTTCCTATTCAAGGGAAAAACTAACGGAAGCTCAAGAAGTAGCACGTGGTCTTGGATGCGATGAAGCCTTTGCTTCATAGGCAGTTGTCCAGACGTGGCTTGCAAGATATGTTCCCGTCTAGACCGAGCACGAGTTCCTGTGAGCCTGCTGGTACATTACTTGTAGTAGTAGACTCTGCAAGTGGGGGCGACAACATTGGGGAAGTTCTTTGTTGGTGGTCCTCCTTTGAGTACCGAGTCGTGATTTACAGGGTGAAAACTCAATGTCTAGCCTTTATTGGTTGTGCCTTGCAGTGACCTTGTTGAAGGCATTGTTTTAGGAACGCGGTCTTTCTCGAGTGTGAAAACCTATGATCTTTGATCGTGCAATGTCAATGCTTGTGCATTGTTTCCTTCTTGAAGGCGTTGCTTTCGGAGAACCTTCTTTCTAGTCCAGGTGTTGTCTTTGGTGGTGGTTAGAGTGCTGCTACTATGGACGATTGATCACTCTGGCAGGGTTTTTAGATATCTTGTTGGTGTAGTGGCTGGGTGTAATTGATATCTACTTGATATTGATATATTCCCATTTCAAAAAAGGTCATTTCGTGAAGGTTCTTTTTCAAACTTGTGTTATTGCAAGTTTATTATTTTCCCATTAACTAGTTCACATAAGATGGCTCAATGCAAAAGGATTTAAAATTTTGAGCCTTTTCTTTCTTTGTTTATTTTTCAGAATGTGGTCAAACTTGCAAGGTTGACCATTCTTACCAGATGGTTGGGAATTTCAACTTTGGTTGTGCCCAATGCCACTGGTACAGCGAGGTGCTATACAAACGGTTTTTCACCCCTTTCCGCGAGGGCATTTGGAACCGTCGTCAAGTGAGTGTGGGCGATAGGGGGTCCTTTCCACATGACTCAGAAACCGTCGGGGATAGGCCCTCCGGCCACACACGCTCAGCAAAATGAGGTCATGTGCTACTAGAGAGCGATCAAATACGATTATACGTACATTTGTATTAAAAAAGAATACAAATATACATGCCAAACAAATTGTTTCTAGTCGTAAGTACATCCTACAAAGTCAGTCCCGGCTAAACATTTCCGTTCGTATGTACATTCCACATAGTCAATCCAAGGAATACGTTCCCATCAGTATGTACATCCCACATTGTAAATCCAAGAAGTACGTTTCCGTTCGTATATACGTCCCACACAGTTACTCCAAGGAAAACGTTTCCATTCGCATGTACATCACACAGAATTTTCCCCATTAAATCGTTTGTGATAGCGTTGCCATTGCACATGATATTAACAATTTTACCGTTTGCATTATTGAATGCATCACACACGATGCATAGAAGAAACTGTGTCGCATAGGCTGTCCATCACACACACTTTTTATGTGGTAAACGTTTGCGTAAGGTGGCCTAATGTAAACAGTTTTCAAGAGGAAGTCATGTGTGATTGTTCATTGATCCAACACGGTTTATTGCCAGAAACTATGTGTATTTCCTGAGGTCATCGCCCATGGTGTTTTCTCAGTAACCATTTGCAATAGAAAAACCCAATTAGCAGGCTAATCGGCCATTAGCAGGATAATTATCCTATTATTAATAACTCACTTATTACTCTAATTTACATTTCATATTAAGCACATAATATATTTCATTTTTGTATTAAGGAAGCATTTCATAATTGAAATACATCAGAGTACAACATCATATAGCTTCAGCACTCAGCTACCCCATTACACAACTACACCAGCACCAAGTTTCACATGCAACATATCTATAACCTTTCGATTTAGCATCATAGACGGTACATAGACAGATCAATCTCATCTGGAAAACTACTGAAGCAGAAGGCAAATATTGAGCCTTCATTGATGTTGAAGGTCTTTGCAACTTTAGGCCAATGCGTGTGGATGATTGACCGTCCATCCTTCGTCCTCTTCAGGTAGACTTCAATATTTAAACGTGGGTGTTGTATGAATACCTTCCTCGCCTCCTGACCATACAGGTGGTTTGAGAGGTAATCGTTAGTGAAATGCTTTGGAAAGGCCTGAAATCAGGGATGTGCATAAATATCTTCTCTAGATTGGAAATGGGGCAAAGGAATAAAAAATCCAAGGTATAATAGTTAGTATCATCCTGTAGTGAATTGATGTCTTGTTCATTGTGCAGACAAAGATCTTGTTGTTTTTTGTCGCTAATTTCTTTATCCTAACTATCTTTCTGAGTTTCTTGACTTGATTGATATTCATGGACAACTCATTTCCCCGTATGCAAAAAGGGTCGAACAGTGAGTCAAAACCTCTGAAAGCAAGACCTCCATGTGCAAAACCAAATTGTTAAAAACCTAAATATCAGAATGGTTCCTGCAATTGCACAATAATGTGGTATTAGACAAAGGACCATGCATGTGCCAACCTCAATTGTAAACCATAGTGCTTCCCATTGTTTCCCTACAACACATATAAGGTAGTTAGTGATCAGGTTAAGTGAGGGTTCGCATGCTATCAGTAAAATATGTTGTTGAAAAGTAAGCACATTGCAGATTCATCAGTTTAATTCAAGCCACATGGAAAACTCATTTATCCAAAGCAAGCATGATTAAGAACTAGGAAATATAACAATTGTATATGTTTCTCATGTATTAAGTGCAGCCAAATTCGATTTATTCCTCACATGCGCAACAATACAAAATTCTACCCACGACAATTGGACATCGCATTGCAGAATTGAACCAAGCAGTTAAGTAAACACCACAACGGATGAACCAAACATTAACTGAGCACCACATTGCATAATATAACATACTCCTAATAGAAGATCAGACAGTTAACCAAACCAAGCATGCCTAATAACTTGGAAATATAGCAATTGTATTTGTTTCTCATGTATTTAGTACAACCAAATTCGATTTATTTCTCACATGGTATACAATAACAATATGCACCCACAACAATTGAACATCGCATTTCGGAATTGAACCAAATAGTTGACTAAACACCACAACAAATGAACTGAATCTTAACTGGGCACCGCATTGCACAATATATAACATACTAGAAGATCAGACAATTAATCAAACCAAGAATGCTTGGCAACTTGGAAATAAAGCAATTGTATTTGTTTCTCATGTATTTTGTAAAGATAAATTCGATTTATTTATCACATGGGAGACAATACAAAATTGCACCCTGAAGAATTGAACATCACATTTGCAGAGTTGAACCAAATAGTTAACTGAACACGACAACTAATTAACCAAACAGTTAATAAGTGAGCACCACATTGCACGACACATAGAACATATACACTAGACCAACAGATTGCATGGTAAAAGTAGATATGACAGTTCAGTAGAATTTGTTAAGAAAATGCAGGAGCAGCACATGCAACGGGTAAACCGAGCATGCTTAACCGGCGTAGCTAGCAAACTGAACATAGGTCCTTATAGTGAGCTAATAACATAAGCTACTCCTCGTCGTCGGAGATATCGATGATGATTGGCTCCTTGGACTTGGAAGAGGGCGAGGCCTCCACATCGTGGGTGCCCTCGTCGTAGTGGTGAGTTGCCTGAGCTGCTGCGGGCACCAACCTGCTGGCTCTCGAGTTGAGGTAAGCACAGGCATGCTAAGAAAACACCTCGTAGTCTTCGTCGAAGGCCCCGACAGTGGCCTTGAGGAAACACCACGAACTGTCGTTTAAAGTAGCCAACAACATTGCAACGTCGGTGTGCGAGGCATCGACGGTGGCCTCAACGATGAGGTGCCCATCCAAGATCTAGGGATTGGCACGAATGGCAACCTTCGCGACCTCATCCGCATGTGCGATCACGGTTTGCTTCTCCGCTGCCAAATGCTCCTTGAGCTCCTGGCTATATTGCGTGCACCATGGCTTAGGGCTTCTCTTATTTGGGGGAGTGATACGTCTCCAATGTATCTACTTTTTATCACGCTTTTCCTCTTGTTTTGGACTCTAATTTGCATGATTTGAATGAAACTAACCTCGGACTGATGTTGTTTTCAGCAGAACTACCATGGTGTTGTTTTTGTGTAGAAATAAAAGTTCTTGGAATGGAACGAAACTTTTTAAGGATTTTTTATACCAATAATAAGAATTTCTCGAGCCAAGACCTGCCGAAGAGGGGCACCTAGGTGGGCACAACCCACCAGGGTGCGCCCCCTCTCCTGGCGCGCCCAGGTGGGTTGTACCCACCTGGTGGCCCCGCTGACGACCCCCCTAATACTATAAATTCACATATTTCTAGAAAAAAATCAGGGAGAAAGAACTATTGCGATCCACGAGATGGAGCCGCCGTCAGGCCCTGTTCTTCCTCGGGAGGGCAGATCTGGAGTCAGTTTGGGGCTTCGGAGAGGGGGATCTTCGATCTTCGTCATCACCAACCTATCTCCATCGCGAATTCCATGATCCTCCCCACCAGGATTGAGTAATTCCTTCGTAGGCTCGCTGGTCGGTGAGGAGTTGGATGAGATTCATCATGTAATCGAGTTAGTTTTGTTAGGGCTTGATCCCTAGTATCCACTATGTTCTTAGATTGATGTTGCTATGACTTTGGCATGCTTAATGCTTGTCAATTTGGGCTCGGGTGCCATGATTTTAGATCTGAACCGTTTATGAATTCATCATTATATCCATGTTTTAGATCCGATCTTGCAAGTTATAGTCACCTACTACGGTTATGATCCGGCAACCCCGGAGTGACAACAACCGGACCCACTCCCGGTGATGACCATAGTTTGAGGAGTTCATGTATTCACTATCTGTTAATGCTTTGTTCTGGTTCTCTATTAAAAGGAGGCCTTAATATCCCTTAGTTTCCAATATGGACCCCGCTGCCACGGGAGGGTAGGACAAAAGATTGCATGCAAGTTCTTTTAATAAAGCACGTATAACTATTTACAAAATACATGCCTACATTATATCGATGAACTGGAGCTAGTGCCGTATCGCCCTAGGTTATAACTGTCTCATGATGAATATCATCCAACAAGTCATCAATCCAATGCCTACGAATTTCTCCTTATTGATCTTGCTGCGTTACTATTGCTATCGTCACTGTTACACTTGCTACAAATTACTGCTATCACTGTTACTGTTGCTATTGTCACTACTATGAAACCTATCAAACTACTTTGCTAGTGATCATATTGCTGCAGATAATTAATCTCCAGGTGTGGTTGAATTACAACTCAGCTGCTAATACCTTCAAATATTCTTTGGCTCCCCTTATGTCGAATCTATAAATTTGGCTTGAATACTCTACCCTCGAATACTGTTGCGATCCCCTATACTTGTGGGTTATCAGGGAGGGGTCAGTGATTTGGGTGGAAGGTGTTGCGCCAGCGGTCGGGGCATGTGGGATGTGGAAGGAGGAGGAGGATGGGGTCGGGTGGTGATTACCTGCCTGGATTGACGAGACCGAGCAGCGTGAAGGAGGGTCGCCGGCGAGGAGGTGGCACTGCAAGCAAGGAGTGAAGGTTTCAACTTGGAAAGGAAGGCGGAAACCGGGGAAATGTGGCTTTTGGTAAGGGGGAGGGCGCGGGAAGGTAGATATTTCCGTGAAAGCCAAATTTTTTGGATCGGTGCATCCTACTTCTTGAGCTTGCGTTGGTTTTTCCCTTGAAGCGGAAAGCGTGATGCAGCAAAGTAGAGATAAATATTTCCCTCAGTTAGAGAACCAAGGTATCAATCTAGTAGGAGGTACAAGCAAGTCTCCAATCTATGCACCTGCACAAACAATCAAACACTTGCACCCAACGCGATAAAGGGGTTGTCAATCCCTTCACGGTCAATTGCAATGGTGAGATCTGATAGAGATAGGTATAAAAGATTACTGAAATATAAACCTAAATAAAAGTAAATAAATTACAGCAAAGTATTTTTGGGTTTTTTGGTTTATAGATCTGAAAATATAAGATGGAAAATAGACCCGGGGGCCATAGGTTTCACTAGAGGCTTCTCTCTGGAAGGCAAATAATACGGTGGGTGAACAAATTATTGTCGAGCAATTGATAGAAAAGCGCAAAGTTATGACGATATCGAAGGCAATGATTATGCATATAGGCATCACGTCCATGTCAAGTAGACCGACTCTTGCCTGTATCTACTACTATTACTCCACACATCGACTTCTATCCAGCATGCATCTAGAGTATTAAGTTCATAAAGAATGGAGTAACACCTTAAGTAAGATGACATGATGTAGAGGGATAAACTCAAGCAATATGATGAAATACCCATCTTTTTATCCTTGATGGAAACAATACAATATGTGTCTCGCTACCCCTACTGTGTCACTGGGTAAAATCTCGCAAGATTGAACGCAAACTAAGCACCTCTCCCATTGCAAGAAAAACCAATCTAGTTGGCCAAGCCAAACCGATAATTCGAAGAGAAATTCAAACATATCAAATCATGCATATAAGAATTCAGAGGAGATTTAAATAATATTCATAGATAATCTAATCATAAATCCACAATTCATCGGATCTTGACAAACACACCGCAAAAGAATATTACATCGGATAGATCTCTAAGAACATCGAGGAGAACATGGTATTGAGAATCAAAGATAGAGAAGAAGCCATCTAGCTACTAGCTATGGACCTATAGGTCTGATGTAAATTACTCGCGCTTCATCGGAAGTGCAATAGGGTTGATGTAGATGCCCTCCGTGATCGAATCCCCCTCTGGCAGATCGCCAGAAAATGCCCCAAGATGGGATCTCACGGGAACAGAAGGGTGCGCTGGCGGAAAAGTATTTTCATGGATGCTTCTGAGGGTTTGGGAATATTTGGGAATTTATAGGCCGTGGAATAGGGTTAGAGGACCTCCGAGGGACCCAGAAGGCAGGGGGCACCTTGCACCCATGCCATCGCCTCAGGACTCTTCTGACTTGGTTCTCAAGTCCTACATGTGTCTTCTGGTCCAGGAAAACTCATCGTCAAGTTTTATTCCGTTTGGACTCCGTTTGATATTCCTTTTCTGCGAAACTCAAAAATAAGGAAAAAAACAGAAACTAGCACTGGCTCTGTGTTAATAAGTTAGTCCCAAAAATAATATAAAATAGCATATTAATGCATATAAAACATCCAAAACAGATAATATAATAGCATGGAACAATCAAAAATATAGATACGTTGGAGACGTATCAGTGCAGCAAAAGAAACTGGCGCGCAAAGTGTCATCAGACACGGTACCTTATTCAGCACAGTGTACGATATGTGAAAATCACAAATGATTCTTATAGCTTACCCCATGTGTGATGAGTTTGAGCGTGCAAATTTTGGTCCAAATTTCCCTAGTTACAGTGGCCATCCACGTCATTGCATAATTTGGGTACACAAAGGAGACTACAGTACACCCACACTTCTTAATCGGGCAAGTTCAGCAATTAAAGAGAGCTAGCTAACCTAAACATTACTCTAACAAATTAAATACCGGTGCTCTTAATTAGAAAACAAAGAGTACTACTCTGGCTGGTGCTCGTCGATATCCGCCGCCTCCTCCATGTCCAGCTCGCGCTCAACGATCTCCTGGGGATGGGGCTCCATGGCTTCCATTGCGCCATACTCGGCAAGCATCTCGTCATCCGCGTCTGCCATCTCTTTGGAAAAGGCCGCCACGAGCTAGGCATGGGTGGCCTCGATCTGGGCTTGGACGGGCTCTGTCATGGCAAGGCATGCCACAGAGGAACGGATGGCTGCTCGAATGTTCTCGGCGATTGCCAACTCTTCGGCCGTGGGTTGCCTACCGTTGTCGGAGAAGCTTCATTCAATTTGTGTGTTGACCGCCAGGAGATGGGCGTGGGCGGCCTCGACATGGTCGTGGGAGGCCTCCATCAGGGCTAAGGCCGCCGCTGCAGAACGGACAGCTACCGTGCGGTTCTCGCTAGTTGCTATCCCCGAGACAGATGTTGCTGCTGCCACCTGAGAAGCAACTTCGGTCGTTAGGGCTGCCTTGGCCGCTCGGTCGCAGATTGTGGCTGCGCTCACGCATATTGTTAGCACGTGCATGGCGGCTGTGGCCGTGCTGTCACCGGAGTGGGCCGCCGAAATTGCCCTTATGACACGGGTCAACGTCCCCATCTTTCACCAGCGATGATTGAACAGTGAAATGATATTTGGGGAGCGAGCTAGTGTGCTTGAGACGCCGGCTGTGGACTGTAGCCGACACACCTTCTCTGATAAGCCCTATGCGTACTATACTCCGACAGTGCTCCAACATATTTTATACTGCATCTCGCACGGTTGGTGATAATAAATTGTGTGTGATCTACTTGATTTTTCGTCTTGGTTTCAATTACATAACGCGGTCACAGCGGCAATGGAGGGTGTTTGAATTGCTAGAACTTTTATCTGCAGTGAACATGCAACTATAAGTGTGTCGTCAAAAAAATTGGAATTATTCAGGGTTCGTTTGAACATTTTTTATACATTAACTTGGTTTTCTAGGCATTTCAGGTGCATAATTCAAAATTAAACTACATGCACATGCTCCGGTGCACCAAAATGGGTTGTAAAATCGTATATGTGTCTATGGGTTTATGCTTACGTCCCATGCAAGAAATGGGGATGAATTTCAAACACCACGGCACCATGGCTCTCCGGTAAATGTTGAGGTACTTGCTTTTGTAATTCTAGTAAATCCAAAACTCATCTAAAATTCATGAACCTTGGCATGCTATCATGGAATGGCATCAACATGCTGGGGTAAAGAATATTATCCCATTTAGGGCAGGTTATGGTATAAGCTTCTCACAAATCAGTGCTTCTCACACGAAGCCCCATGGTTCTGGTAGGGAAACGTGTCACCTATGTGGACAAAATGATATTTGTCGCCTCTTCTTGCTTTCAATTTTTTTTATGGTGTCAACATAGAACAACAGGAGCGTCGTGTTCAATTTTGGAATTTTTTGGGGGTCATTTGGACATTTTTATACGTTGACTGAGTTTTCTAGGCATTTTTGTGCATAATTCAAAATTGAACTACATGCACATGCTCCAGTGCATAAAAACAGGTTCAAAAATCAAATGTGTGTCCTTGGTTGCAAGCTTAGGTCACATGCAAGAAATGAGAATGAATGTCAAACACCTTGACACTGTCGCTCGGCTGCTAGCATTGAGATACATGGTTTTAAAATTCTGGTAAATCAAAAACTTGTCTGAAATTCATGAAACTTGACACGATATCATGGAACGGCATCAACATTCCGTTGTAAAAATATTGTTCCATTTGGTTTAGGTTTGGGTATAAGCTTCTCGCAAACCAGAGCTTCTCACAACAAGCCTGATGGTTTCGGTAGGGAATGTGCCACCTTTGGGGACAAAACGATATCTGTTGCTTCTTCTTGCTTTCAATTTTTTCTAGTATCGACATAGAACAACATGAGTGTTGTGTCAATTTTTGGGATTTTTCAGGGTTCGCTTGGACATTTTTATACATTAACTGAGTTTTCTATGCATTTATGTGCATAGTTCAAATTTGAACAACATGCACATGCTCCAGTGCATATAAATGGGTTCAAAATTCAAATGTGTGTCCTTAGTTGCATGCTTAAGTCCCATGCAAAAAATGGGAATGAATGTCAAACACCTTGCCACTATCGCTCGACCGCTAACATTTAGATACATGGTTTTTAAATTCTAGTAAATCGAAAACGTGTCTGAAATTTATGAAACGTGACATGCTATCATGGAACGGCATCAACATGTCATGGTAAAAATATTGTCCTATTTGGGACTGGTTGGGGTATAAGCTTCTCACAACAAGCCTCATGGTTACCGTAGGGAACGTTTCACCTTTCTGGAAGAAACGATATTTGTTGCCTCTTCTTGATTTTAGTTGTTTTTCTAGTGTCAACATAGAACAACAGGAGTGTTGTGTTAAATTTTGGAATTTTTCGGGGTTCATTTGGACATTTTTTATACATCAACTGAGTTTTCTATGCATTTATGTGCATAATTGAAATTTGAACTACAGGCACATGCTCTAGTGCATATAAGTTGGTTGAAAAATCAAATATGTGTCCTTGGTTGCAAGCTTAGGTCCCATGCAAGAAATGGGAATGAATGTCAAACACCTTGACACCGTCGCTCGGCCGCAAACATTGAGATACATGGCTTTTTAAATTCTAGTAAATCCAAAACTTGTCTGAAATTCATGAAACTTGGCATGCTATCATGGAGCGGCATCAACATGCTGTGGTAAATTTTTGTCCCATTTGGGGGCAAGTTTGGGTATAAGCTTCTCACAAACCAGAGCATATCACAACAAGCCTGATGGTTTCGGTAGGGAACGTGCCACCTTTGGGGACAAAACGATATCTGTTGCCTCTTGCTTTCAAAAAATTTCTAGTGACAACATAGAACAACAGGAGTGTTGTGTCAATTTTTGGGATTTTTCGGGGTTCACTTTGACATTTTTATACATTAACTGGGTTTTCTAGGCATTTTATGTGCATAATTCAAATTTGAACTACATGCACAAGCTCTAGTGCAGAAAAATGGGTTGACATATCAAATGTGTGTCCTTGGGTGCATGCTTAGGTCCCATGCAAGAAATGAGAATGAATTTCAAGAGATACATTGTTTTTAAATTCTAGTAAATCCAAAACCCGTCTAAAATTCATGAAACTTGGCATGCTATCATGGAATGGTACCCGACATGATGTGGTATTTTTCATCTCCATTTTGAGAGAAGGCGCACTCAAATAACAGCCAACAACGGCATTTTGAAACAAATAGCTGCCACTTTAACATCTCAAACATTTTGTATAATTTAAATCGTGTGTGTTTTGTTAACCATTCACGTGACGCCACATGTCGGTGTCAAAACCGGCGGATCTTGGTTAGGGGGTCCCGAACTGTGCGTCTAGGCCGGATGGTAACAGGAGACAAGGGACACAAAGTTTTACCCAGGTCCGGGCCCTCTCGATGGAGGTACAACCCTACGTCATGCTTGATTAATATTGATGATATGGGTAGTACAAGAGTAGATCTACCACGAGATCGAGGAGGCTAAACCCTAGAAGCTAGCCAATGGTATTATTGTTGATGTGTGTGTTGTCCTACGGACTAAAACCCTCCGGTTTATATAGACACCAGATAGGGTTAGGGTTACATAGAGTCGGTTACAATGGTAGATGATCTTCATATCCGTATCGCCAAGCTTGCCTTCCACGCCAAGGAAAGTCCCTTCCGGACACGGGACGGAGTCTTCAATCTTGTATCTTCATAGTCCAGGAGTCCGGCTGAAGGTATAGTCCGGCTATCCGAACACCCCCTAATCCAGGACTCCCTCAGTAGCCCCTGAACCAGGCTTCAATGACGACGAGTCCGGCACGCATATTGTCTTCGGCATTGCAAGGCGGGTTCCTCCTCCAAGTACTTCATAGAAGACTTTGAACACAAAGATAGTGTCCGGCTCTGAAAATTAAGTTTCCACATATTGCTATAGAGAGAATAATATTTACACAAATCCAATCTGCTGACGTATTCCGTGGTGCGACATCACACCACGGCCAAGCTTTTATTCGAACCGTTTTACTGTCCCATCTCAGCGCGTTATGCGAGGCGGTTTCCTTGGCACGTCTTATTAAAGCAGAGATCGTGTCCCCTTATTCCGGGATTCTCATCAATACGGGCGTGGGTAACCCAACCGCGCCATCGATTACGGCGCTTGGAGATAAGCGAGTTTTATTAGGCTGGTGGGGACATGTAGCTGCGTCCACCCATATAAGGGGATAAAGATCCACCTTTTCACCTACGCCTTCTTCCTCCTTCGCCTATCCATTCTTGCGCACTCAAGCTCCAGCGCCCAAGTCCGCACTCCCAACCTCAACCTTCTCCAGTCATGTCCGGAGTGGGAGGCAAGTGGATGGTCTCCTCCGTCACGGAGGGACATATCAAAAAGCTGAGGAAGGCCGGATACCTGTCTAACGACATCGCGTACCGGCTCCCCGAAAAGGGGCAGCTCATCCCCACCCCTAGGCCCCATGAGAGGGTGGTGTTCCTCCCCCATTTCCTCCGCGGACTGGGCTTCCCTCTCCACCCATTTGTCCAGGGGCTCATGTTCTACTACGGCCTGGATTTCCAAGATCTGGCCCCGAACTTCGTCCTCAACATCTCGGCTTTTATCGTCGTGTGCGAGGCCTTCCTCCGCATCTGCCCCCATTTCGGCCTATGGCTCAATACTTTCAACGTCAAGCCGAAGGTGGTGCGCGGCAGCCAGGCGGAGTGCGGAGGCGCCATGGTGGGCAAGATGACCAACGTCCTCTGGCTCGAGGGCTCCTTTGTGGAGACCCTGAAGGGGTGGCAATCGGGGTGGTTTTACATCACCGAGCCGCGCGGCACCGAATGGGTCGCGCCCCCCGAGTTCCGGTCCAGACCCCCAATGCGGCTCACGTCCTAGAAAGAGATGGGCCTGTCGTGGGGTAAAAAAGGAGAGCTGACCGGACTCCAAACATGCGTCAAAACCCTGGTGGACAAGAAGCTCAAACTTGTCAACGTAGTCCAGGTTATGCTCATCCGCTTGATCCTCCCGGGCCAACAACGGGCTTTCAACCTGTGGGAGTTCGACCCGGCACGGCACCAGACTCTGAGCAGGCTCTTTGACACGACGTACGAAGATGCCTGGAAGATGCTTTTCAAGGGCGCCGAGGCTCCCGTATCCGCTACTGAGGATCGCGCATTCAGTGCACAGCGTCACGCTCTCGCGGTAAGCTATTTTTTTTCCTTTTACAGGGTATCAGTTTTTCATAGTTTGACTCCATGCGGGATCTAATCTCCCTTACCTTTGACAGGATTGGCAGGTGACATCTGGACAGATCAACTGTCCGGCTCCTTTGCCCAAAGGCCCAGCGGATGCTCGCTTGGCGAAGCTGCTGGTTCCGGCACCCTATGTGGTGCCGGAGAAGAAGGTCAAGAAGAAGGCCACGGGGACTCGAAAGAGTGCCCGACGCCCGGAGGTGTCGGATTCATCATCCGACGAATCCAAGACGAATTCCTCCCGTGAAGACGAGGAGGAGGAAGAAGAGACCCCTCCCCCTCCAGCGGGGGAAGGGAAGAAAAGGAAGGCCTCCCCAACTGGGGAGGCCGAAGGGTCCAAGAAGGGGAAAACCCATCCTCCGGACTATTCCACCGACGCCGACGGCGGCGGAGAGGAGTGGGCGCCTAGGGCCAAGCCCCTGGCCAAATCGTAAGTATCCGGATACCAGAGTAATTCATAGTATTCCTTTATTTCACAGCTTTCCCTCATGTCGAATATGTTTATGCAGCCCACCCAAAGACCGGCTCGACGCGTCGTCGAGCGGCTCACTGGACTCGTCGGACGTGAACTCACTTCTGACGGCTTCCTCCCCCCGCCCTACGGACGACACCAAAGTGTTGTCCCAACAGCTTCCAAGCCGGGGGGAGGTGGTCCTGGAGGCGCCGCAAGGCGACCTCCCGGATTCCAGGAGCAAAGGGGATGAAACCCCTCGGGGCTCCAAGTCTGGCTCTAGGCCGGACACCACTCCGGAACCTTCAAAGGTTCCAGAGTCCGGCGGGGGACCTCCTTCCAAGAGGAGCAAGTCCACCGTGCCAGCAGCCCCCGTCCAACCGGAGGCGCCAGACAATATGTTGGAGGCGCTCCAAGGCGCCTCCATCGACGAGGAGCATAATAGCGCGGTGGTCCAGAAGGTTCAGTCCGCCAAGAGCGGACTGACTGAAGCTTGTACTAGCCTTTTGACAGGCTTTGAGGTAAGTAAAGAATGTGTAAATAATAGTACCGCATAGACAGTAGCCCCTGATGCTCTGTTTGGCATTCGGGAAGAAAAGCCGAATAGAGGATCAAATAGAATTCGTAGGAGTCTAACAAAAATGAGTCAATATACATATGCAGGCTTCCCTGCTTGCGTCCGCCGCACTGACTGCGGAAGTGGACGCGCTAAAGCAGAACCTCGAGCAGTCCGAGCAAGAGCTCGAACGTGCCAAGAAGCAGCTCAAGGACAATGAAGGTAAGAAATACCTTGTTAAAAATATATATAAAAAGGTGCAATTGCAAAGAATGGCAGGATTATCGTGGCTAATGTAGGGGCCTCGTCTGATGTGGCGACCCTTAAGCAAGCGCTGGTCGAGACCGAGAAGAGTGCGGCCTCGGAGCGCACCGAGCGGGAGAAATATGAGGCCGAGGTTGGCAAGGTGCGGCAAGAGCTCCAGGCTCTCATGGAAAAACATGAGAGTTTGGAGCTTAACTCGAAGACGCAAGCGTCCGAGCTCGTGGTGGCTATTGAAAATGCCAAATCTGCCAAGGCCGAATCCCAGAAGACCCTCCAGGAGTTGGATGAGGTGAAGAAGATAGCGGCGGGTAAGGCATTCTTTATGAAAAGCAAACACATAAACGTGAGTTACTTGTTACTTACCCGAATCCGGAGCTCTCCAGGAGCGTTCGCAGATCTTCCCCGGAGTGTATCCGATGCCGCCGCATTCTACCGAGCCGAGGAGGGCAGCTCGACAGAGAAGGTGTTCTGGTCTCAGTATACTGAGGCCGGACACCCCGTGCCCCTGAGCGACCAGCTGAAGCAACTGGTTGAGCTCCACAAGGCGGCCGAATAGGCCATAAAGGGCCTCAATGTTCGGCTGTGGCCTGGAGGGGCTCTGCCTGGGACCTATTTCGGGCTGGTGCGGCGGTTGGTGGAGGCCTGTCCAAGGCTCGAAGTCATCAAGCACTCCGTCTGCATTGAAGGTGCCCGTAGGGCCCTTGCCCGTGCTAAGGTGCACTGGGGCAAGCTGGATGCTGAGAAACTTGTGAAGGATGGGCCACCGCCGGGGAAAGAGCATCGCAAGCCCGAGAATTACTATAAGGATGTTCTGAAGGGTGCCCGCCTTGTGGCGGATGAATGTTCTAGGGATGTAATTTTTGAGTGAAACTTGCTCGTTTTGTCCTGTGCGCTGAAAACTTGTTTATATGCGCTAAGCAATGCTGTTAGAATTTAAAATATTACCTTCTGTGTGGCTGTTTATCAATTCTGAGAGATGGCGAGTCGTCGGCTTCTGCCCCCGTGCCGCTAGTGCCAGGGTGTTTGGGGATAAACCTGAGCGCTCTTTTTCCCATGTTTGGTTCCTTCGAGGGAGGCGCTCAGCCCAATGAACAAGGCAATCGGACTATAATGCATGAACACTCTCACTTAGCCATAGAATTCTATAATTTTAAATTTCGGCAAAGCCCCTGGTATTCGGAAGACCGAATTCGGGGCGCTATCCACTCCTTGGCCGGACAGAGCCGTCTCCTCGCCCTAAGCGGCATAAGTCTTTAGGGACTCGAAAAAACCTCTCGAACAGTGACCAGCTCTCACTTCATCATGACAGTCAGTTTTAGCTTTCTCCACTGAGGTGCTCGACCCAGCTCAACCGGGGCACAATCGCAGTGGTTCTCCTAGTGCTACCTTAGCCGATATAGCGGAACGTAAGGCACCAAAACATAGGAGCCGGGAAAACCCAACTATTGACCCAAGACATGATTCGGAGCCGATGCATATAATGCTATAAGTTCGGGGTGCTGCACTTGTTAAAGTGTTCGGACTTCTCACACCATATTGAGGGGTACTAAAGCCCCAGGCGTATTTTGGCCGTACCAATGTGTACGGGTGCAACATGTCATTAAGGAACATATATAAAGAAAAAAGGTAATGCAAAAATAGACGAAAGCTATGCATTGTTAATTAAGAAGGTGTGCAATCAAGGCAGAATGATACAAGTAATGCGATAAGTGGAAGGTTGGACTAATTAACATGTCCATTCCAGGAGCAAGATGCGGAATAGCATGCGGAACGGGTATACTGCTCGTGATAGAGACCACCTGGGAGTTCCGTAGTGCGACGTGGCTTGTCTGCTTCCCTGGTTCTTGCATCGTTTGTGCGGAAATTGAACTGCCGAATAGGCCTTCCGAAGGATGAAGTCCTGAAAGTAAGAGAAAATTAAAAAATCGGCAACCCCTGGTACGGTTTAAGCCGTGTTTTGGGCGTGCCGTGATGGTGCCCCTCCCCCTGTGCCCATGGTATCTCTAGAGCGTAGTTATGTATGCGAAGTACTGGCGTCGCCTTTTTGCGAGGGTTGGGGTTGGGGCCGCATTGCTACGCCTGCTCGGATCATGCCACGCGGTCTTTGTTGTAGGTTACTCCGGGCGCGCTTGACGGTGTCCGGTCATTTAGTGGCCGGACTGGAGAACTGCCTGGAGAGGCTGCTTTGAACTTCCGCTGCAAGGGCCGCCATGTGCTCCTCTGTTCGGAGGGAGCGTTCGGTGTTTCCATTGACCGAAATTACTCCTCGAGGGCCTGGCATCTTGAGCTTAAGGTATGCGTAATGCGGTACCGCATTGAACTTAGTGAATGCGGTTCGCCCGAGCAGTGCGTGATAGCCACTGCGAAACGGGACTATGTCGAAGATTAACTCCTCGCTTCGAAAATTATTCGGAGATCCGAAGACCACTTCAAGTGTCACTGAGCCTGTACAGTTGGCCTCTACACCTGGTATTACGCCTTTAAAGGTCGTTTTGGTGGGCTTAATCCTCGAGGGATCTATGCCCATTTTCCGCACTGTATCCTGGTAAAGCAGGTTCAGGCTGCTGCCGCCGTCCACAAGGACTCTAGTGAGATGAAATCCATCAATAATTGGGTCTAGAACCAATGCGGCGAATCCGCCATGATGGATGCTAGTGGGATGGTCCCTTCGATCAAAGGTGATCGGGCAGGAGGACCATGGGTTGAACTTTGGGGCGACTGGCTCTACCGCGTATACGTCCCTTAATGCGCGCTTCCGCTCCCTTTTGGGGACGTGGGTTGTGTATATCATGTTCACCGTCCGCACTTGTGGGGGAAAACCCTTCTGTCCACTGTTGTTCGACGGCCGGGGCTCCTCGTCGTCATCGCTATGCAGCCCCTTGTCTTCATTTTCGGTGTTTAACTTGCCTGCCTGCTTGAACACCCAACAATCCCTGTTGGTGTGATTGGCCGGCTTTTCGGGGGTGCCATGTATCTGGCACAAGCGGTCGAGGATTCGATCCAAAGTGGACGGGCCCCTAGGATTCCTTTTGAATGGATTTTTCCGCTGACCGGATTTAGAGCCTCTGAATCCGGCATTAACTGCCGTATCCTCAGCATTGTCGCCGTTAATGCGGCGCTTCTGCTTGTTGTGACGCGACCTGCCACTACTGTCCCTGGTGTCCGAATTACCAAGGTTCTTGGTCATATTGTTGCTACGAGCAAGCCAGCTGTCTTCTCCCGCGCAAAAGCGGGTCATGAGTGTCGTGAGTGCTGCCATAGATTTCGGCTTCTCCTGTCCAAGGTGCCTGGCCAGCCACTCGTCACGGATATTGTGCTTGAAGGCTGCTAGGGCCTCAGCGTCCGGATAGTCGACTATTTGATTTTTCTTTGTTAGGAACCGTGTCCAGAATTGCCTGGCCGATTCCTCTGGCTGCTGAATTACGTGACTTCGGTCATCGGCATCTGGGGGTCGCACATAAGTGCCCTGGAAATTTTCGAGGAATGCGGCTTCCAGGTCCTCCCAACAACTGATTGATCCTGTTGGCAAGCTGTTAAGACAATGCCGAGCTGGTCCTTTAAGCTTGAGTGGGAGGTATTTGATGGCATGGAAATTATCACCGCGGGCCATGTGGATGTGAAGGAGATAATCCTCAATCCATACCGCAGGATCTGTTGTGCCATCATATGATTCGATGTTTACGGGTATGAAACCCTCGGGGATTTGATGATCCATTATTTCGTCTGTAAAGCAGAGTGGGTGTGCGGCGCCTCTGTACTGGGCTGTATCATGACGTAGCTCCAATGAGCCTTGTCTACTGTGTTCGGCCCCGCCAAATTTGTGGCCGGCGTGACGGTTACCGTCTCGAGCTGTGGGGCGCCCACGCGATTCGTAGATCGATCTTGTTTGCCTTGCCTTGTCCTCCAACATGTCTCGTAAGTCCAGCGCATATTCCCATGCCTTGGTATGGGGTGCGGCTTGAGTGGAGGGCCGAGAGGCCTCTCTATCGCGACCACGAGGTGGCCGGTCGGCCGCATCCATTGCTTCCTCCTCTAATCGGGGTAGCAACCTGCGCTTTGGGTAGCTCTTGGAGGGGCGTTCGAGTTTATGCTCTTCGGCCGCAAGGACTTCAGTCCATCTGTCGACTAGCAAATCTTGATCTACCCTAAGCTGTTGCTGTTTTTTCTTGAGGCTTCTTGCCGTGGCCATAAGCCTGCGTTGAAAACGCTTTTGCTCGACGGGATCCTCTGGCACGACGAATTCGTCATCGTCGAGGCTTGCCTCGTCTTCGGAGGGAGGCATATAATTATCGTCCTCGACCTCTCTGTCTACCGCTCTCTCGTGAGGGCTGGTTTCTCCATCCTCCTGTGCTAAATCTTGCTGGAGGGGGTTTTCTTCGGCGCTTTCCGGAGTATTATTATCTCCCGTGCTGGAATCACCTTGTTTGTTTTGGCGGGATTTTGAGCGGCGCCGTTGACGCCGGCGCTTAGGCTGTTTCTTGGAGGGGTCATCCTCCGCTGTTCCATCGCCATCTCCCTCTTTTGGGGTGTCCACCATGTATATGTCATACGATGAGGTGGCTTTCCAGGGCCTAGTAGGCGCTGGTTCTTCATCATCAGCGTCCATACCGTTGATGTCTTCGGAGTCGAAGTCGAGCATGTCGGTTAAGTCGTCGACAGTGGCTACAAAGTGGGTGGTGGGTGGGCTTTGAATTTCTTCATCGTCCGTACCCCAACCTTCCTGACCGTAGTCCGGCTAGGGCTCTCCTGATAAAGAGAGAGACTTTGGTGACTTCAGGATATCGCCGAAAGGCAAGTGCTGAAAGATGTCCGCGGCAGTGAACTCCATGATCGGCGCCCAGTCGGATTCGACTGGCAGGGGCACGGAGGGTTTGGAGTCCGGAGAGGAGTTCGGCTCCTTGGAGTCATGAGTCTCGCAGAGTACGGGGCTGGTGCTTGGCTCAATCGCCATTGGGGTCGCAGCCCCAGAGGTGGCGTCCAACTGCCCATCCTCGATCGGCGCAGTTGGCTCCGAATTAAGGGTCGGAGCCGATGCGGGTGCGGCCTCCAGGGCACTGTTCAGCGGCAGAGCTAGATCTTGCTCGTCGTGACAGTGCGGCGCGCTCGGTAGTGGCTCGAATCCGTCTAAGATCATGTCCCCACGGATGTCAACCGTGTAGTTTAAACTTCCAAATCTGACCTGACGGCCAGGGGCGTAGCTTTCGATCTGCTCCAGATGGCCGAAGACGAAGATCTGTCCGGGGAGGAAGGTCTCACCCTGGACTGCATCGCTATCGATGATCGTCGGAGCCATCGAGCCTGACAACGATGACACAGAGGAACTCTCAATGAAAGCACCAATGTCGGTGTCAAAACCGGCGGATCTTGGGTAGGGGGTCCCGAACTGTGCGTCTAGGCCGGATGGTAACAGGAGACAAGGGACACAAAGTTTTACCCAGGTTCGGGCCCTCTCGATGGAGATAAAACCTTACGTCCTGCTTGATTAATATTGATGATATGGGTAGTACAAGAGTAGATCTACCACGAGATCGAGGAGGCTAAACCCTAGAAGCTAGCCTATGGTATGATTGTTGATGTGTGTGTTGTCCTACGGACTAAAACCCTCCGGTTTATATAGACATCGGATAGGGTTAGGGTTACATAGAGTTGGTTACAATGGTAGGAGATCTTCATATCCGTATCGCCAAGCTTGCCTTCCACGCCAAGGAAAGTCCCTTCCGGACACAGGACGGAGTCTTCAATCTTGTATCTTCATAGTCCAGGAGTCCGGCTGAAGGTATAGTCCGGCTATCCGAACACCCCCTAATCCAGGACTCCCTCACCACACATCACTCTTTAATGGCTAGGAGATGCCGTGCGGATAGCTGCTTGACTGAACGGGAGGCCTGCGAGCGCACTCCGATGTGTAGACTGACCGAGAGGCGTGCAAGCTGTCCTCCAGTGCGTAGGCTCACCGGGAAGCATGCGAGTTGTACGCTGCTCAGGCTCATTGGGAAGCGAGCCCTTTGACTTCCATGGCTGCCTGCCTTGCTCGCATCCTCTCCATTAATGGAGCCCAAGCTATTGTTTAATACGGCCGGCCTTACTGTTTGCTGCTACCTCTTGAGCATGCGTTGGTTTTCCCTTGAAGAGGAAAGGGTGATGCAGCAAAGTAGCTTAACTATTTCCCTCAGTTTTTGAGAACCAAGGTATCAATCCAGTAGGAGACAACACACAAGTCACCTAGTACCTGCACAAACAATCAAGAACCTCACAACCGACGCGATAAAGGGGTTGTCAATCCCTTCGCGGCCACTCGCAAAAGTGAGATCTGACAAAGATAGTAAAGTAAATATTTTTGGTATTTCTATTGTATAGATTGGAAAGTAAAGATTACAAAATAGTAAACGAGATGCAATGTAAATAAAAGAGATGCAAATATAATAGGAAAGAGACCCAGGGGCCATAGGTTTCACTAGTGGCTTCTCACAAGATAGCACGTATTACGGTATGTGAACAAATTACTGCCGAGCAATTGATAGAAAAGCGCATAGTTATAAAGATATCTAAGGCAATGATCATGAATATAAGCATCACGACCGTTTCAAGTAGATCGAAACGATTCTGCATCTACTACTATTACTCCACACATCAACCGCTATCCAGCATGCATCTAGAGTATTAAGTTCATAAAAATAGAGTAACGCTATAAGCAAGATGACATGATGTAGAGGGATAAACTCAAACAATATGATATAAACCCCATATTTTTATCCTCGATGGCAACAATACAATACGTGCCTTGCTGCCCCTACTGTCACTGGGAAAGGACACCACAAGATTGAACCCAAAGCGAAGCACTTCTCCCATTGCAAGAAAGATCAATCTAGTAGGCCAAACTAAACCGATAATTCGAAGAGACTTGCAAAGATATCAAATCATGCATATAAGAATCCAGAGAAGAACCAAATAATATTCATAGATAATCTTGTTCATAAACCCACAATTCATCGGATCTCGGCAAACACACCGTAAAAGAGTATTACATCGAATAGATCTCCAAGAACATCGAGGAGAACTTTGTATTGAGAATCAAAGAGAGAGAAGAAGCCATCTAGCTAATAACTATGGACCTGAAGGTCTGTGGTAAACTACTCACGCTTCATCGGAGAGGCTATGGTGTTGATGTAGAAGCCCTCCGTGATCGATTCGCCCTCCTGCTGATCATTGGAAAAGGCCCCCAGATGGGATCTCACGGGTACAGAAGGTTGCGGCGGTCGAAAAGTGGTTTCGTGGATCTCTGCGATGTTTCTAGGGTATAAGAGTATATATAGGCGGAAGAAGTACGTCGGTGGAGCTACGAGGGGCCCATGAGGGTGGGGCCACGCCTACCCCCCTTGGGCGCGCCCTCGTGCCTTGTGGCGTTCCAGACTTCAACTCCAAGTCTTCTGGTTTGCTTTCAGTCTAAGAAAGATCATCGTGAAGGTTTCATTCCGTTTGGTATTCTTTTTCTGTGAAACTCTAAAATAGGCAAAAAGAAAAAGAAACTGGCACTGGGCCTCCGGTTAATAGGTTATTCCCAAAAATAATATAAAAGAGCATATTAAATCCCATTAAACATCCAAAATAGATAATATAATAGCATGGAACAATCAAAAAATATAGACACGTTGGAGACGTATCAAGCATCCCCAAGCTTAATTCCTGCTCGTTCTCGAGTAGGTAAATGATAAAAACAGATTTTTTGATGTGGAATGCTTCCTATCATAATTATCAATTTAATTTTCTTTATTGTGGCATGAATGTTCAGATACGAAAGATTCAAGAAAAAAGTTTAATATTGACATAAAAATAATAATACTTCAAGCATACTAACAAAGCAATCATGTCTTCTCAAAATAACATGGCCAAAGAAAGCTATCCCTACAAAATCACATAGTCTTGCTATGCTCTATCTTCATCACACAAAATATTTAAATCATGCACAACCCCGATGACAAGTCAAGCAATTGTTTCATACTTTTGATGTTCTCAAACTTTTTCAATCTTCACGCAATACAATGACCGTGAGCCATGGACATAGCACTATAGGTGGAATAGGATGGTGGTTGTGGAGAAGACAAAAAGGAGAAGATAATCTCACATCAACTAGGCGTATCAACGGGCTATGGAGATGCCCATCAATAGATATCAATGTGAGTGAGTAGGGATTGCCATGCAACGGATGCACTAGAGCTATAAGTGTATGAAAGCTCAAAAAGAAACTAAGTGGGTGTGCATCCAACTCGCTTGCTCACGAAGACCTAGGGCATTTTGAGGAAGCCCATCATTGGAATATACAAGGCAAGTTCTATAATGACAAATTCCCACTAGTATGTGAAAGTGAAAAAATAGGAGACTCTCTATCATGAAGATCATGGTGCTACTTTGAAGCACAAGTGTGAAAAAAGGATAGTAGCATTGTCCCTTCTCTCTTTTTCTCTCATTTTTTTAATTTGGGCCTTTTCTCTCTTTTTTATGGCCTCTTTTTTTCGTCCAGAGTCTCATCCCGATTTGTGGGGGAATCATAGTCTCCATCATCCTTTCCTCACTGGGACAATGCTCTAATAATGATGATCATCACACTTTTATTTACTTACAACTCAAGAATTACAACTCGATACTTAGAACAAAATATGACTCTATGTGAATGCCTCCGGCGGTGTACCGGGATGTGCAACGATTCAAGAGTGACATGTATGAAAGAATTATGAAGGTGCCTTTGGTTAGTAGGTTAGTCCCAAAAATAATATGAAAAGGTATATTAAAGCCCATTAAACATCCAAAACAGATAATATAATAGCATGGAACAATCAAAAATTATAGATACGTAGGAGACGTACCAAGCATCCCCAAGCTTAATTCATGCTCGTCCTCGAGTAGGTAAATGATAAAAACAGAATTTTTGATGTGGAATGCTACCTAGCATAATTCTCAATGTAATTTTCTTTATTGTGGCATGAATGTTCATATCCGAAAGATTCAAGACAAAAGTTTAATATTGACATAAAAATAATAATACTTCAAGCATACTAACAAAGCAATCATGTCTTCTCAAAATAACATGGCCAAAGAAAGTTATCCCTACAAAATCATATAGTCTGGCTATGCTCTATCTTCATCACACAAAGTATTTAATCATGCACAACCCCGATGACAAGCCAAGCAATTGTTTCATACTTTTGATGTTCTCAAACTTTTTGAATCTTCACGCAATACATGAGCGTGAGCCATGGACATAACATTAAAGGTAGAATAGAATGGTGGCTGTTGAGAACACAAAAAGGGGAAGATAGTCTTACATCAACTAGGCATATCAACGGGCTATGGAGATGCCCATCAATAGATATCAATGTGAGTGAGTAGGGATTGCTATGCAACGGATGCACTAGAGCTATAAGTGTATGAAAGCTCAACAAAATAAGCTAAGTGGGTGTGCATCCAACTCGCTTGCTCATGAAGACCTAGGGCATTTTGAGGAAGCCCATCGTTGGAATATACAAGCCAAGTTCTATAATGTAAAATTCCCACTAGTATATGAAAGTGACAACATAGGAGACTCTCTATCATGAAGATCATGGTGCTACTTTGAAGCACAAGTGTGGTAAAAGGATAGTAACATTGTCCCTTCTCTCTTTTTCTCTCATTTTTTTATTTGGGCCTTTTTCTCTATTTTTTTATGGTCTCTTATTTTCTTTGTTTTTTCTTTTCATCCGGAGTCTCATCCCGACTTGTGGGGAATCATAGTCTCCATCATCCTTTCCTCACATGGGACAATGCTCTAATAATGATGATCATCACACTTTTGTTTACTTACAACTCAAAAATTACAACTCGATACTAGAACACAATATGATTCTATGTGAATGCCTCCGGCGTTGTACCGGGATGTGCAATGACTCAAGAGTGACATGTATGAAAGAATTATAAAGGTGGCTTTGCCACAAATACGATGGCAACCACATGATCATGCAAAGCAATATGACAATGATGAAACGTGTCATAACAAACGGAACGGTGGTAAGTTGCATGGCAATATATCTCGGAATGGTTACGGAAATGCCATAATAGGTATGTATGGTGGCTGTTTTGAGGAAGGTATATGGTGGGTTTATGGTACCGGCGAAAGTTGCGCGGTACTTGAAAGGCTAGCAATGGTGGAAGGGTGAGAGTGCGTATAATCCATGGACTCAACATTAGTCATAAAGAACTCACATACTTATTGCAAAAATCTATTATTTATCAAAACAAATTACTTCGCGCATGCTCCTAGGGGGTAGATTGGTAGGAAAAGACCATCGCTCGTCCCCGACCGCCACTCATAAGGAAGACAATCAATAAATAAATCATGCTCCGACTTCATCACATAACGGTTCACCATCCGTGCATGCTACAGGAATCACAAACTTTAGAACGAGTATTACTCAAATTCACAACTACTCAACTAGCATGAATCTAATATCACCATCTTCATATCTCAAAACAATCACCAAGTATCAAACTTTTCATAGTATTCAATGCACTTTTTATGAAAGTTTGTATTATACCCATCTTGGATGCCTACCATATTAGGACTAATTTTATAGCCAAAGCAAATTACCATGCTGTTCTAAAAGACTCTCAAAATGAAATAAGTGAAGCATTAGAGATCAATAATTTCTATAAAATAAAACCACCACCGTGCTCTTAAATATATAAGTGAAGCACTAGAGCAAAAAATTCTAGCTCAAAAGATATAAGTGAAGCACATAGAGTATTCTAATAAATTCTGATTCATGTGTGTCTCTCCAAAAGGTGTGTACACCAAGGATGATTGCGGTAAACTAAAAATCAAGGACTCAAATCATACAAGACGCTCCAAGCAAAACACATATCATGTGGTGAATAAAAATATAGCATCAAGTAAAGTTACCGATGGACGAAGACGAACGAGGGGATGCCTTCCGGGGCATCCCCAAGCTTAGGCTTTTGGTTGTCCATGAATTTATCCTTGGGGTTCATTGGGCATCCCCAAGCTTAGGCTCTTTCCACTCCTTATTCCAAAATCCATCAAATCTTTACCCAAAAGTTGAAAATTTCATAACACAAAACTCAACAGAAAATCTCATGAGCTCCGTTAGTATAAGAAAATAAACCACCACTTCAAGGTACTGTAATGAACTCATTCTTTATTTATATTGGTGTTAAACCTACTGTATTCCAAATTCTATATGGTTCATACCCCCCGATACTAGCCATAGATGCATCAAAATAAGCAAACAACGCACGAAAAACAGAATCTGTCAAAAACAGAACAGTCTGTAGCAATCTGTTACTTTCGAATACTTCTGTAACTCTAAAAATTCTGAAAACTTAGGAAGACCAGGACAATTTGTATATTGATCTACTAAAGTTGGAATTGGTATTTTATCGCTCTCTGGTAAAAAATGAAAATTATTTTTGTAAGTGCATACTTTCTGTTTTTATCAGCAAGATCAAACAACAATCACCCAAGAAGATCCTAAAGGCTTTACCTGGCACAAACACTAATTGAAACATAAAAAACATAGTAATAACAGAGGCTAGATAAATTATTTAATACTAAATAGGAACAAAAAGCAAAGAACAAAAATAAAATTGGGTTGCCTCCCAACAAGCGTTATCGTTTAACGCCCCTAGCTAGGCATAAAAACAAGAATAGATCTAGGTATTGTCATCTTTGGTATGCAATCCATAAGTGGCTATCATTATAGATTCATAAGACAATTTAATTTTCTTCCTAGGAAAGTGTTCCATGCCCTTCCTTAACAGAAATTGGAATCTAATATTTCCTTCTTTCATGTCAATAATTGCAGCAATCGTTCTAAGGAAAGGTCTACCAAGAATAATAGGACATGTAGGATTGCAATCTATATCAAGAACAATGAAATCTACGGGCACATAACTCCTATTTTCAATGATAAAAACATCATTAATCCTTCCCATAGGTTTCTTAATGGAGGAATCCGCAAGATGCAAATTTAAAGAACAATCATCAAATTCACGGAAACCTAGCACATCACACAAAGTTTTTGGAATTGTGGAAACACTAGCACCCAAATCACACAAAGCATAGCATTCATAATCTTTAATCTTAATTTTAATAGTAGGTTCCCACACATCATAAAGTTTTCTAGGGATGGAAACTTCTAGTTCAAGCTTTTCTTCATAAGATTGCATTAAAGCATCAACGATATATTTAGTAAAAGCTTTATTTTGGCTATAAGCATGAGGAGAATTTAACACGGATTGCAACAAGGAAATACAATATATCAAAGAGCAATTATCATAATTAAATTCCTTGAAATAAAAAATAGTGGGTTCATTGCTATGTGAAGTTTTGACCTCTTCAATCCCACTTTTATTATTTTTTGCATCAAGATCTAGAAACTCAGAATCATTGGGACGCCTTTTAACTAAAGTTGACTCATCCCTAGTCCCATCTTTATCAGGATTCATATTGGAAACCAAAGATTTAATAGGAGTCACATCAATCACTTTTATATCTTCATCATTATTATCATCTAGATCTTCCTGTTTAGTGGCCATTTTATTAACTAAGGTGGTTTGCTTATCTGAAATTTGGCCTACTAAATTTTCAAGATGAGCAAACTGAGATTTCAAACATTAAAATTCCTTAGACATATCATCGAGCACTTTATTCATGTACTCCATAAAACTTTTTTGTTCTTTAAGCTCGTTTCTGAAGAAATTATTATGCTCAAACTACAAAGACATAAAGCTTCTAATGTTGTTTTCAATTTCTTCCAACCTTCTAAGGTGAGTATCAACGCTTTTTGGAAGAGTCGTCAAAGCAAACAGGCACACTAACACCCAAGAACACAAGAAGCAAGCAAAAAGAGATGAACGGAAGAGAGGCAAATAAAACGGTAAATTTGTGAAGTGGGGGAGAGAAAAACGAGAGGCGAATGGCAAATAATGTAATGCGAGGGAGAAGAGTTTATGATGGGTACTTGGTATGTCTTGACTTGGCGTAGATCTCCCCGGCAACGGCGCCAGAAATCCTTCTTGCTACCTCTTGAGCATGCGTTGGTTTTCCCTTGAAGAGGAAAGGGTGATGCAGCAAAGTAGCGTAAGTATTTCCCTCGGTTTTTGAGAACCAAGGTATCAATCCAGTAGGAGACAACGCACAAGTCACCTAGTACCTGCACAAACAATCAAGAACCTCGCAACCAATGCGATAAAGGGGTTGTCAATCCCTTCACGGTCACTCACAAAAGTGAGATCTGATAAAGATAGTAAAGTAAATATTTTTGGTATTTTTGTTGTATAGATTGGAAAGTAAAGATTGTAAAATAGTAAACGAGATGCGATGTAAATAAAAGAGATGCAATATAATAAGAAAGAGACCCGGGGGCCATAGGTTTCACTAGTGGCTTTTCTCAAGATAGCAGATATTACGGTGAGTGAACAAATTACTGCCGAGCAATTGATAGAAAAGCACATAGTTATGAAGATATCTAAGGCAATGATCATGAATATAGGCATCACGTCTGTGTCAAGTAGATCGAAACGATTCTGCATCTACTACTATTACTCCACACATCGATTGCTATTCAGCATGCATCTAGAGTATTAAGTTCATAAGAACAGAGTAACGCTTTAAGCAAGATGACGTGATGTAGAGGGATAAACTCAAACAATATGATATAAACCACATCTTTTTATCCTCGATGGCAACAATACAATACGTGCCTTGCTTCCCCTACTGTCACTAGGAAAGGACACCGCAAGATTGAACCCAAAGCTAAGCACTACTCCCATTGCAACAAAGATCAATCTAGTATGCCAAACTAAACTGATAATTCGAAGAGACTTATAAAGATATCAAATGATGCATATAAGTATTCAGAGAAGAACCAAATATTATTCATAGATAATCTTGTTCATAAACCCACAATTCATCGGATCTCGGCAAACACACCGCAAAAGAGTATTACATCGAATAGATCGCCAAGAACATCAAGGAGAACTTTGTATTCAGAATCAAAGAGAGAGAAGAAGCCATCTAGTAATAACTATGGACCCGAAGATCTGTGGTAAACTACTCACGCTTCATCGGAGAGGCTATGGTGTTGAGGTAGAAGCGTCCGTGATTGATTCCCCCTCCGGCAGATCGCCGAAAGGCCCCTAGATGGGATCTCACAGGTATAGAAGGTTGCGGCAGTGGAAAAGTGGTTTCGTGGCTCTCTGCGTTGTTTCTAGGGTATAAGAGTATATATAGGCGGAAGAAGTACGTCGGTGGATCTACGAGGGGCCCACGTGGGTGGGGGCGCGCCTACCCCCCTGGGCGCGTCCACCTGCCTCGTGGCGTTCCAGACTTCAACTCCAAGTCTTCTGGTTTGCTTCCGGTCCAATAAAGATCATTGCGAAGGTTTCATTCCATTTGGATTCCATTTGGTATTCTTTTTCTGCAAAACTCTAAAATAGGCAAAAAAAACAGAAACTAGCACTGGGCCTCCGGTTAATAGGTTAGTCCCAAAAATAATATAAAAGAGCATATTAATGCCCATTAAACATCCAAAATAGGTAGTATAATAGCATGGAACAATCAAAAATTATAGATACATTGGAGACGTATCATTCGCCTCCCGCGGACCACCACCAACGCCATGGTACAGAAGGGTCATTTGCCACTAGTCTTCCATTTTGCTGAAGTCGACTCCAAGCCGAAGCAGATAGAAAATAAGGAGGAATGGGGCCTCATGGACATGGCCCTGAATGAGCTGGCCGTTGCGGTTGCTGCCCTCATGCCGGTCCTAGCTCCCATCCCCGCGCCCGCGCCCGCGCCAGAGACTATCCTCGTAGCATTGAAAGGCTGGTTGCCGAACACTATCACAGAGCTGGAAGCCGCGGCCGTCAGCGAGGTCTCTGCAGACCCACGCAAGCTCGTGTACATGCCAGCGCCAGCGCCCGTGCTCGTGCGCGCCCCTGCACCCATTGCGGTGCCGGTCCCCATGCATTTGCCTGCACCTACGCGCCCGTGCCCGTGTGCGCGCCCCCCTTACCAGCATGGGACACCCCCGTCGACCACTACCTTCCAGCGTCGCGAGTTGCCGTCCTCCCGCGCCCCGCCCGTCGGTCGCGCGATGACATGATGTTTGATTTTCATGTGAAGAACATTATGTGCTGCCTTGAAGATTTCAATAATGGCGTCCCGAAGGACGACAAAGATAACGCTGGCGCCGCACGCCGCCTGTGCCGCCGCCGGAATTAGTTTTTTTTGGGGTTTAATATTATATCTCGAGCATATGAATATAAATTCACAATGTGACTAAATGAAAGATATGGTTTGAACGAACTTGTGTTTTTCTCTCTGAATGTAAAAACTTATAAAACGATTTTCTTAAAAAACGTCAATGGTTTTTAAATATGAAATACTCATCGCAAACGTTTTAGTTAGAACACCCGTATGCAAACCGACAGCTTCCCAGGAAGCCAAGGGAAAATGTGTCGAGCAGAATTTGTGCAACTCTTGATCGCAAACTTTTTAGATAGAACACCCATATGTAAACCGACAGATTCCCTGGTAAGCCAAGGAAAAATGTGCCGAGTAGGATTTGTGCAGCTCTTCATCACAATAGTTTTAGATAGAACACCCGTATGCAAAGTGATAGCTATGGTCTTCCCCAGTAAGCCAACGGAAAATTTGCCGCGCAGGATTTGTGCATCTCTTCAATGCAAACGGTTCAGATTGAATACGGTATGCAAAGCAATACTTCGTCGCTAAGCCAAGAGAAAATCTGGCATGCAGGATTTGTACATCCCTTCAACGCAAACATTTTTTTGGATGACCCGTGTGCAACCATGTACAGACAATTTGGTAAGATTTGCATCTATCATATTGGGTATATTGCCATTTTCCAAACTAGAAAGATTGACATTTGTTGATCTAGTAACATTGCCCTTTGTCAACCTTATAACACTACCATTTGTCAACCTTATAACACTGCCATTTGTCAAAATATGCAGCTAAAAATCAGTAGCACTATCTAATTTTTGCAACTAAGATTCAGTAATTAAGCATAGATTTCATTCATAGGTTAAGCAATCGTTCTTTATACAAACAGTTCAACTCGATAGCTGAACCGACCAAACTTTTCCCCAATTGTTGCCAACCACTTACTGAAATAGCTAGTTCAACTATATATACTAGCTAATTTTAAGTAAGTTGTATAGTTCCACCACATCAATAGTCAGATGAAATGAAACAAATAGTCCCTAAATACTACTACTACTGAGGGGCTTTGTACTAATTTTGGTAGCCTCTCCTCTGCCGAGCGTGCTCAGTAAGAGGCAGAGGAGGAGGAGCCTACCGACAAGCTGGACAACTGCAATATGGTGCCTGCCGCTACTGTACCTTCAGCGACACTCACCCTCACCTCCAATGCCCTCTGCCGCTCCAGACGACCCCTCTCAAAGGGCGGGACTCCTCATAGATCTCCTGATTCCTCGCTTCTGCAGCGGCGTGTGCTGCGGTGGTAAGGCTCTTTGGGTGCTCAACGAGGCGCTCTCCTCCTCCTGCAGGAACTCGATGTAGCGTGCAAGGTCGCTGACGCACGTGCGGGTCTCCACCTCCGCCTCCCGCCTTCCAGCGGGAGTGGCGGAGCGGGTGATGACCCCGGCGGTCGATGGTGGGCTGGCGGCCACAACAACCGACCATGGGGTGGCGGCCATGACCACCACCTCCCGCCTTCGGGCCGCGGTAGTAGAGCGGGTCATGGCCACGGTGTCCGGCAGTGGGGTGGCAGCCACGAAGGTCACCTCCCACCTTCTGGCCACGACGGCGGAGTGGGCGATGGCCCTCGCTTTCAACCGTGGTGTTGTGGCCATGGCGGCGGAGTGGGTGATGGCCCTGCTTTCGACCGTGGTGTGGTGGCCGCGATGGCAGACGGTAGGGTGGCGGCAACGGCGGCCGGCAACAGCTACCGACGAGCAGTGGCGGCGGAGCGTGTGGTGGGTGTTCCGCGCACACCCAATAGGGACGCCACGCGCACTACACTATGCTCAAGACGGCTGATTTTGTTGAATTCTTCGGGGCACAATCCATTGAAGAGAATAGCACAAGCTTTAGCATTATATTGCAGCATCTTCAACTCTTCCATGGTAGCTTCATAGTTCGATTCTTTCCCATCAAAGAATTCACCTTGCAAGCCAATACACACAATAGCCCAGACGGTGGGGTTATGTCCAAGAATATGCATTTTCATCTTATGCTTCCAACTAGCAAAATTAGTACCATCAAAGTAAGGACCTCTACGGTGGTAATTTCCCTCACTAGACACC